>NC_063160.1:22565594-22865594 GCF_020921035.1 Rhodamnia argentea
CAGGGCTTGAGAGTAGTCCCAGTGATCATGGTCAGGAGCATGCCAGGCTTTAGATGTCGGAAAACTTCGCATTAACCAGTGGGTAGCACGTCTTGAGATGATAAACAAGAAACCTACTATGTTGTTGTCTGGTCAAATACAGTGCTTGTTCAAACTGCATTTGTGTTTCGACGATCAACTTGATTTGAGAAAAGAATGTTTTGTACAAGCATGTTGAAATAAGTCTGCGCCTCGGTTCCTGGGTTTTATGGCATAGAGCACCATCCGAGATGCACGCTTGTCACTGGAACGTGTCTGATGCGGTTGAACTCCCCAAACTTCAGCAACTTCCTAATTACCCAAGCTGCTAAAGAATTTCAGACACAGTAACCGTCCCTTTCTGAATTATGACTGCTCCTTTCCACCCCTTTCTGTAAAGATGGATTAGAACGTTTCTTTCTAAGCTTTATTGGGCAAGGCCATCTTGGCCGCGGCCAAGGCCAGCCTCTCCCAATAGCTGGTGGCAGCACCCGTTGAAGCGGCCAGATACAATTAATGGTGATCGAGCAGAACCCACCTAGGAAGTTGCTTTGCTGCTTTCAAACAGGGATTTGGTCTGTGCCTGCGCTGCATCATACATGACTTCTTTTGTCCATCTTGTAATGATGGGTGCTTTATAATCCAAAGATTTCATGAGGAGACATTCATTGTCAAGCACGGATCACCGGAGTGAAGCTTGTCATTTGAATAGTTCTTTCATTGCTAGAACTCTGCATGGAAAAGGGGAAAAAGAGAGGAACGGAAATCAAAATAGATACCTATGCGTGCGTCTCTACACTTGTGTGGACACACGAATGTGGCATATTAACACATGTGCGCGCACACAGAACAGAGTGGATACTTTCCCATCTCACCTCTGATATCTGAGCAGTAAGTCTTGTCTTTTATGAGTGGGACATACATAAAAGCATTAAATTTGTAGAGACGTTTTTCATTACCCTATGTTCTCCTTCAGACATTTTGTTTATCGAATTTGAAGTGAAGTTTATTGATAACTTCTGGTGCTGCCGCTATTCATTGTGAAATTGTAAAAATAGCACAAGAGCCAAGTGAAACAAGACAGCGTGTTTTCTGGTGAACTTTTATTAGGAGTAATCACTTAGAGAGTGCTTGAAGTTGGGGATGGAACCTGCAAGTTAGGCTGATGCACTCTCTGTCCAAAAGACCAACAGGGTGTCCTCTATGACCTTCGATGTGCTCTGAAACAACTGGAACATGGCTCAAGCCATGCCTGTTCATACTCATACGAGCATAAAGAAGATTCATGCTAGGAACTGCTGTCCAGGGGACTCGACATTTTCCATCCTCAAGAGAACACAGTTCGGATACCAAAAGCTCCTGTAAAGAAAAGTCAACATTCTGTAATATCTATGCAAGTAAAAGCCTTACAATAATGAGGCAAAAAACATGTGAAGAAAGGCACTAGTCGCAAAAGATTCAGTCTGATAATTCATGTGTACATTATCTTTCGTTCCTCATTAAACTTCATACTTGGCCGTTTCATCACTAAAACTTACTTTTCTTCCTTATATCAAAAATGATTTCCAACTAGTTTGAGATAAAGGTGATGTTGATGTTATTGATGTTGATCAAAAATGATTTCCAGGGTCGTTCTTCCCTACATTCAGTTGATTTTCGGGGTCATGTATGTCAAGGAAACTTTGCGATACTAGTCTAGACTTGTAGGATCAGTCGCATCATATTCCATTCAAAAAGCATTCTTAAAGCACATTTGAAGCTAAATATGACAGTAAAACCAAAAAAAAAAGTGCCCACCTTTGGTTCTTTGCTTTTTGTGGTAGAAGATTTGCTGAATCCTTGAATGTCCTCTAGTGAAAGTAGCCCGACCAAAATTCTGTCATCGTCAACAATTACTGCACATGATTGCTTCTCTGCGAGCATGAGGCTCACAGCTTCTGACAGCAAAGTCCTTCCTTGGACAGTGACATATCTTGTCCGCATGGCCTGCGAAACCAAAACTCTTCCTTCCAACTCGTCAATTCCCATAGTGGGCTCCTCCAGACATAGCGAACTTTCGACATCACAAAGGTTATAGGCATTTGCATTTGTTTCAGCAAGTGGGTAAGACGAAGGCGCTTCCCTTCTGTTGCCGGAATTTTCGAACTTTTGAGTTACAGGAGCATTTCCTCCGTAAATATTTGTGGAATCCTTGTCATCTAGCTTTCTACTGCTCTTGCTGTCTCTTCTTTTGGACTGTCCAGATGTAATCCATGAAGACAATCCAACAGCCCCAAGTAGTGGTAGAACTATCCGATAGTCCTGTGTCAGTTCAAAAAGCAACAGAACTGAAGTAAGAGGCACCTGACACACCCCTGCCAGAGTAGCAGCCATTCCTACCTGCAACAAATTATTTCTGTCATTGAGCATTTGATTTTTCTGCATAAAGACAGCACGGGTCTCTGAAATCATAATGAAGTGGATTTGTAAGTGATTGATGTTTTACACTGCCACATTTGCTGCATGGTTTTATATTTACACACGAACCCGACAGGATGTCAAAGTAGTACTCCCATAATGCCAACAAACAATCTCATTTGTGGACTGATATAACTGAATCTTATTCCCATAGATTGCTTACACAGCTTCTTGACATGAAATACGGTAAGCATCTGACACCTTTCTGGTCAGATTATGCCACGGAGAAATGCTTGTCAGCATGTGTGTTTCTCCATATAAATATAGAAATCTTGTCAACTGTCAACATGTTTCTGTGTATGTCAATCTAAAATTCAACAGTGCTGATGATGATTGAATTATGGAGAAGTACCAGGCCATATGCTTGAGGTGATGCCACCTCCAAAATGGAGAGATGGACTACTGGATTCAACTGGGAAAGTGCAGAACTAATTAACTTCCCATACGCTGTCCCAGTTGCTGCACCAATAAAGAGGGAAGGGGCATAGTAACCACCTACTAATCCTGAAGCACGGCATAGAGAAGTTGCTAGAACTTTAACAGCTACTAGTTGAAGCAATAGATCAGCAGAGAGACCTTTCACAAATGGCCGAGATTCCAACAAAATGTCAACGTTCTCAAAACCCCAGTAGAGTATTTCAGGATATGCCAAGGCTATTAGGCCAACTGTTAAGCCACCCACTACGGGAAAGGCAGCCCTTGGCATTCCGGTGGCTTCATGAATATTGTCAACAATGACCAACATATATGATGTGCAACTAGACAATGCCAGTGAAACCAAGCCACATAGGGCACCCAATAGAAGATACAACGGGAGTTCTGAAAATGTATTGAACAAATTCCAGATCAGCAAAAGTAGAACTGTCGTTTCTCCAAGAACTGAAGTTAAGAACAGAAATGCTCATCAGATAGTCATGCATAAATCACGATGAGCAATCTGGATTCTTTAGCCAATCATCACATGGACAATAACGTCCACTAGAGGTGGATGACATGTTTACCAACAAAGAGTTGCAGCAATCTTCTGCAAAATAAGACATAAGGACCAGTAGTAGCAAATTATGCCACCTGTGTCTATAACAGCATAAGAAGCATCGACATAATTAAAGAATTTTTGTGATAACTATCCAAAAATATAAAGCAACTTTGAAATTATCTAAGAATAATTTCCATACATACAGTCTCTAGCCATTTGAAGAGTTACTAGAATCGAGGCAGTCTGTGAATTTCAAGTCTGCACTTGCAATGGCAGCAGCAGCAGCTACTTTCTTGTCGATTCAATCAGTGGAAGAGAGACTTAGATAATTAACATTAGTGACCCGAAACTTGAAACAGTGTGCATGAGGACCACTGCTTTAGGGCAGCAGAAATGGAAGCGTGTAGTTGCATCCCAGGTTGATCTAGATGCGAAAGAACGGTTGCAGATGTATCAAAATCAAGAATAAGATTCCTGATCTAGGGGATGAACCTTCAGACTTGAATGCTTTCCAAAACTAATATTCCTAATGTTTTATTCTCAATATTTGCATTAAACTAGTGAAGTTACATTTACACAAAGCTCGAACTCTAACTTGTTCAAGTCCAAACACGATGCGTCCAAGCAAGTGGCAGACGGCAAGCAAAAGGCAATTGGGTGAGGCACAAGTCTTAAGTTTCTTCTACACCCATTTTAGTACCTTTAACATTAGCGTACCTTTAAGCTTCAAAATCTAGAAACAAAAACTTTAAGATGGAGTTAGAAGCCTTTTGAGGTTTCTCTATGCATGATTATTGAAACTAAACATGGTTTGAGAGAGAGAGAGAGCAGTGAGCACATAATTTCTAAAGAGAATTTGATGTGTAATTGCTTTCTTTTGAAAGCAAATTTCACATGCAATTTAAAATCTTTAGCTGTGATTTGCATGTATGGCACCAGTTGCTATTCTCTTGTCAAGCAGAAAAAATGTCTAACAGAACCATCAATGTAGGAGACTAAACAATGAGCATATCTATGTAAGTGTCGAGCATTGATAATGCATGACTTACCCCCAGGTGATCGGAAGTCATATAGTGGAACTTTGAAGGCTGGTTGAGAGCCAAGACCAACTTCTGATACAATCGAAGCTATAACAGCACTGAGGATAACCATAGAGGTGTTATTTGTAAGTGAGATGGATGAATCTGCCGGGGAGGGCCACAAGACAGACTCCACAGCAAAAAAACAACCAGCGACAGCAGCATTAAAACCTAGACACAAACGACACTAGTATAAGTATTCAAGAGAAACATTAGGAGCCAGATATCCTTTAGGATAAGGACGAAACAGGGCAACTTTCCTCAAAGCCAATTTCTACCCACCTGTTTCAAATATTCACATATAAATTGTTCTTTAGGTATAAAATATGAATTAACATTGAACTTACGAAACTCCCAATCTCTTAGCTAAACTACGTTGTTAGTAAAGCTTCTATGGAATAAAACATGAAACGATGTTAAACCAATGAAACTGCCAATCTTTTAACTAAACTACCTTGCATTGCCCTTGAAGCTTCCTATATAAAAACCTGACAGAAAATGTCAAACAGAGAAACATGCCCTTCTGCAGAAACTGAAAATATCTACGTAAAGGGTGTGTTAGATCAACTAAGAAGGCAAATATCCACCTGAGGAAATTCCAGCAGCAGACCCCGCCGCCACGAGCGAGAGCCTTCTCTGTGAACTCTTATCAAACAGTTTGCCGACGCCCTTTGCTACCGATGCTCCAATCTCCACACTGGGACCTTCCGGGCCCAGAGAATTCCCAGTACCTAAAGTAACACAAGCAGCCACAGCCTTTAGGAATGGCCTGAATCCATCCTTCACTACATCGCCCTCACCAAACTCTTCTAAACCACTCCTCACCGCGTTCAGCGCCCCAACAATCAGACCACCACAAGCAGGGACAAGAATGACCCGCGTCCAGACAGCCTGAATGGGCTCTTCTCTGAGCCACGAAGCTCCCCTAGAAGGTATCCCGTCCCAGAACAAATCGCGAACTTCATGAACCCCGCTGTTGAATATCACTACGCTAATGCCGGTCAAGAGGCCCACCAAGCAAGAAGACACGATAACCCAGTTCCCGCTTTGCTGCGGGAAAGCTTCTTGGATCACACCGTCCACTACGCCGCCTCTGCTTCTCTGTTGGGTGCGTCCTTGCGGGCCCAGAGCGTCGTCAACGCCGTCGTCTTGAAGGAGGGATGAGTCGTTTTCTTCGTATCTCGAACAGCGAATGTGGATAACGCTGCTGGCGGGAGACGAAGATAAAGATGAGCGCTTTAAGAGCAAGAATGATGATGGCGAAAGTGAGAGAGAGGATTTGGGGATGAAGGGTTCGGAGAAGAGTGGAGGTGGAGGTGGAGGTTGGTGCGGGTTGGAGATGAGAAGTGAATAATTGAAGCTCGCCATTGCTGTTTTCATTTCTGCTTCAGGCACTGTTTCGTGGATAAGGAGGAAGCATCTGAGCCTCAAGTGTATCGCCGGAGATCGAACCCAACTGTAAGTAACCGCTCCACGAGTGACTGGTAAAATATCAGATTAACGAGAAAACCCGGCCAATTTATTTATTTATTTATTTTTTGTCTGTTTTCCTATGAGCTTTCTTTTTGTAGTCTCGATCATCTCTCAATCTATCCAATTATTGACAAGACTTAAAGATATCTTATTTTAAATAAAGACTTGAAATGCCCTCATTTTCTTAAATAAGCAATTAAAGTGAAGTTTATTTTAAATAAAGGCCTGAAATGATCATGTTAATATCAAAAAAGGGCTTGACCTCACTGGCCGACCAAGGGCATTATTGTCCAAAGATAATTTTAACCTAAATTTAGTAAAATTAGATTAAAATTAAAAAAAGTTAAAAATGATAAATAAATATAAAAAAATACATGCCAGCAATTCGAGTTCTCAACGAGGGTTGTCGGCCCTCTCCCGGTTCTAGCGTAGGCCGGTAGGCCCTCACCTTTGGTTGGCGAGGGTTGCCAGCTCTTGTTGAGGCGCCAATGATGGGGCAAACCCTCTCACTTGTATTTTATTCTTTTGTTTCTTTTCTAAAAACTTTTAAATTTTTTTTAAAATTTTAATCAAATTTAATCAAATCTTAGGTTAAAATTATTTTTGGACAAAATACCCTTGGCCGGCCAGAATATTTAGCCGGCCAATGAGGTCGAGCCCTTATTTGAAACTGTCACCGCCACTTCATGACCTAATATTGTGTTTGCTACGACAAATGGAATATAAGTTATGAAATTAGCAAAATTTAAAAGGTATTGCAATGAAGATTCTACTCTCTATGTTTGATGAATTATGAGAATATGGAATGGAATTCTTATATTTGTTTATGAGAGAAGCTTTGATGGAATAAAATGGAATGATAACAGGATTCTTCTACAGGACACTATCGTCATACTAAAGCATATGATACGATTTAATCTTGATTGTACTTTAAAATTGATAAACAAAGATAATAACCATAAAGTCTTACAACTTTAATGAGTTAATTTTCCAATTAGTTATTCTAGTATTAATTAAATGTACTAAAATTTTCAAGTAGATGTTCATGCCTAATTAATCTAATATCCGATTTCACTTAGATTTTCCACACTAAATTCATAACTGCAAATAAATTAACCCATATTCCTACCTCCAACAATACGTACAATCGAACTGTATTTCGCGAAATAAGTTATTCATTTAATTTCAAAATTATCAATTTCTTTAATTCAAATGTGTGTTAAGATTAATATTTACAATTGTCAATCCAGATTTATAAATTAATCAATTCCACAACTAATATTTTGGTTTCAGATGGAAATGGAATCACGACTCTATAACCCAACCAAACCACATGGGTAAAAGGAGAGGGAATTCCAATTTCCAAGCAATGCTCATTCCCTCTGTACCCACCATGCTGTGAATAATTTCTCTCGGAGTTGCTGGAAGATTCACATCATGAACTCGGGAGCAAAATCAGGTGCAATTGCGCATCCGTGCCAGTTACGACTCTTATAGTTTGAGAAAAAGGAAAGAAACTTAGGACTATATGCATTGCAATTACTTTAAATGCGAACTCCATGAAAGGAAAAGGAGAAAACCCCAGCTAAACACGAATACATTCAGTAAACTCACTGTAATAGAAAGAACTGAAGTTTCAGTGGCTTGAAAAGGGATCCAAAATCTCTCATCTGAAGATAATCAAGACTCACGAGGATGAATCGACAATTTCAACCTCCCATTTTATCGCAACCAAATGAGACGGCTTTTTTGCTTCTTTTGTCAAAAAATTCGACCCTGACATTCGGAATAGGTGATGACCGGGGTCCATTCCCCGTGAATGTGCATAATCTTCTTGGAGAATGAAAGCACCAAGGCCTATTTTGACCAACTCCAGTAGGGACTCAGGCGAAGGACGCGAAAAGAACTCCCAAGCCACGACGGGATAAACATTATTGCATCATTGCCCACACTTGCCAGGTGAAAAATAAAGGCACCAACAACACTGCACCGTCCCAATAAACCCACCTCCCACAAATCATCCTATGGAAACATTGTTTGCTAGCTACGGCATATGAGATTGTGATTGGATTTTAGACAATAGAAAACAGCAAATATGACCTCAATATATGGAGGACAGGAACCCTTATGCTGAACAAAAGCTACAACGGTCCCGGAAAGCGACATGTACTGAAACCAAGCACGCCAAGTTGCTGCGGAAATATCTTTTTTTTTTTACAGGAAAGCATCCTTCTCGAGCAGCTTTAGTACCTCATGCTGGTTGTTCAGCTTTGCGACGTCAATAGGAGTCTTGCCATCCAAGTTCTGCAGGGTTCTGTAGTGACGAAGAGCGCAATAAAGGACATATAAGGGTAGAGACTAAAAGCAATAAAGCACATAATCATATTCAACGGGGTAGTTGGACTTACACAGCAGCACCATTCTTCAATAGAAGTTCCACGCACTCTTTCCTACCATAGCCAGCCGCATAGTGGAGAGCAGTGTTTTTGTTTTTATCCAGAGCATCGACTCCCGCTCCTGCTTCAAGGAGGACCTGAGCACACTTCTCCTGCAAATCACATATACTGATAAAACTTCTCTTCCAAAATTTTACTTAGTCGAGTCTGGCAAAGTAAGTCCTCGGTCTCCTCTGGTTTTAATAGGTCCACAGATGATTCATGTCTGAGCAACTTGTAAATTATACCAAACCTAATAGGGTCTAGAACCAAACAGAAACAATCAGACCGGTTCCACCCAAACTGAACCGATCTGGAGAAGTAACCCAAACCACATCAAAACTATCTGACTCGAGGGTGAAAATGGGCTCAATTTCTTTGTGATTGTTGGCTTCATACCTGGAACTGTAAATATACTATCTAAGAGGTACAGACCGGGAAAATCCTTTCACATCAATGTTATAGCTTGTCAAAGCCAATGTATGCCGATTTCTGCCATGGGCTCACTGTTCCGACACTATTTGACCATTCTAAAGACTATTTCACTCCAAGGACAAAGGGAAAAATAAATAGATAGAAAAAACGGATTAGATTAGGCAGTTCAGTTTATTCCTGAAGAACATTGCGACTGAACTGAACTGCCAAAAAAGGGCAAAACGCCCGTTGCACCAACAGAATCGAAAAAACCAAACAGACCCATAAATTCGGTCAATCGGTATAAACCTTTTTTTTGCTTATATACCTCTCCATATCCACATGCGAAATGCAATGCTGTTCTTCCTTCAGCATCTACTTCATCCTTATCAGCACCAGAAGCAAGTGCTTTCTTCAAACCCTGGTACAAAATTAAGTCTTTCAGTTTCTGTACATAGGCTGAAAAGAGAAGTGCCCTGCAGGTGAACCATCTCTTGGGAAAATCCCTTCGACTGCCAAGGAATCACTATTTCACTCTTTTGGTCTTTTGATCAAACAATAGTTCTTAAAAAAATCATAAGGCAGCTTCGATTGACGCCATACCTCCACATCACCAGCACTAGCAGTTCGGTGAACTATAGGCTCGTCATCATTCGCTGAATCATCTTCTTCGTCTGGAACAGAATTTTGAGCAGAAGTCGCTGCTTCTCCTGTAACTGCGAGTCCCATTGCTTCACCCAGCTTCTGCAGAACATCTTTATCGTTCCAATATCTAAAGCAACACATATGGACAAAAGTTAATACAGCAACAGCTTTATCCACAACTTAAGTTGGATAGCCAAAACATGAAAGCTCTAGTAGTGGTGACCTCATCATGGCAGGAGGACCCCCCTTCTCTATTTCTTCCAAAATATGCTTCAACGAAGGATCCTCCTTGATACGTGCCATCCGTTCCTCAATCTGTTCCTTTTGAGATGGATTCGAAAAATTCTCAAGCATGCTAGACATGGCAGGATCCTAAGAAATAAAGAGAATATTATCCACCTTTCCTTCCTAACATTCTTTATAAGGACCACACAAAAGAACTTAAAGCACATTGTACCTGCATCAGTACAGTACCAAGCCGCTCAGCCATGGACATGAAGTCGGGATTATCCATGACCTGCTGGATGGTCGACATGTACTGTTGACTATCAAACTGAGGAATACCCTCTTCTTCACCTTGAAAAGTCTGCTGAAGCTGCTCTGCCATTTGGTTGAATGCAGGGTCCTTCGCTATCTGTTCAGCTAATTCCTTGATGCTAGGATCCTGCAAAATCATGCTAATAATCATCAATAGCATTTTATGAAGAAGACCTCTATGGGACAAAGAGGCAAGTTTTCCAAATCAACCAGTGAAAAAGGAGATCAAGAAACCCGACATCTCAGGGAAGAAGGAAAAGAGAATCTGGGTCTGGGCAATACCCATAAATGGTGTTATTTCATCTAAAATCAAGCACACACTTCAATTGTTGACATCACGTTGAAGTCACGACTTATACACCGCAGAAATTAATATAATTTAAATAAGTAGTCTGATCACCATAGATTAGACAAATAATGAGTGAAAGTACAAAATACATACATTGAGCAGGTTGGACATAGATGAGAAGTCAAATGGATTGGCTGCACCAAAATCAACTCCTGGCAGAGGAGAAGCCACAGCTTGCCCTGATTGTGCCAGCCCCTCAGACGACTCAGATGCAGAAGGCCTATTTGCTTTGACTTCAACCTTCTCATCTATATGAAGAAAAGGAATACATGAATTTATCATAGAAAGAAAACTTCACATTAAGCCCCATATGCACCTCTCCCGACACTCAGTATAAATTTCAGGTGACCAACTTTTCTTAAGCCGGTTACTTTAGGAGATAGGGTTTATCCTCAGTTGGACCAGAAAGTTAAGGGAAGCTTTAAACCAGTGAAGCACTTTCATAAAATCTATTAACATTATCGGCATGTTCCTCCCATTAGAATTTTCATTACAGCAAGAACTAACAAAGCAGCTCGTAATCTTTGACTGACTGACTAAAGGCATCTCCTCTGCGGATCAACTAGCTGATATTTTCACTCCCCAGCCAGACACAGAAAAACCTCACGCAGCAAGCTCAATTGCCTTCTGTTTCGCACCAAACTCCACCCAAATCATCCCCCACAAAGCACACGAAGGGCCCTCCCGATGCCATACCTCAGCAAAGACAACGCCAAACAAAACAGATCCCCACCGCCAATCGAAGACAAGACCGATCTAATTACCAAGCAGCAACAAAGCCGACACTCTCGTCACAGACAATCAGTCCGGAAAAGCGCAAAACCATCGCGACCGAAATCAATGTCAAACCGAGGAGGGAAAAACAAGAGACAGAGACAGAGAGAAAAAAGCGGAAGCAATCAAGAAGCTCACCGGAAGGAGCGTCCTTGACCGGATTCGAAGCCATGCCTGCAAAATCGAGCTCGAGCTGTAAACAAAAAAGGAAAATGAAAAATCGAATCGCTAGGAGAAGAAGGAGAGAGCTCCGAAATCGTCGAACGACTGGAGGAGGCGAGACGGATAGCGAGGCGGGATCGGAACTATACCTGACGAGCTGAGGGGAACGAGGAGGAAACTTGCAGAGGAGGGGAAATGAATCCTATCTTCCCTCTCTCTCTCTCTCTCTCTCTCGCGAGATTCGCAAAAACCCTATTAAACCAACGAGTCGATCGAACCGCGAGATGATTGTAGCTCCCCATCCCCCACGTAACGGTTTTTATATTAACGTTTAAGTTAAACCGGATTAAAAAAAAAAGGTTAAACCGGATGGGACGGGTTGCCGAGCGGGGGGGACTCGCCCTTCCCAGGTTCCGAATCCGAACCTGAGGTACAGAGGCTTGGCTTCGGTTCGGCGGGCCCCCACCAATCGGTCGACTTGTCTCCTTTGATCCTTTCCCATTGTGATGAACGGCTCTCGTCCAGCGCCGGCCAATTCCGATAACCGGCTGATCTGCGTCACGTTGGCCCATAACGTATGGGGAGAAGTTATTAATTTATTGATATAATTGCACGATTCTAAAACTTACGGGCCACTCAAACTTTAAGTGGAGGCTCAAATTTTCTTTTTGTCTAGAGAAAATCCCAATCTTTAGATCCAATCTAAATATATGCCTCGAACTTTTCTTTACCTAAGAAAAAATCCCACACCTTAGATTCAATTCCGCATCTATCCTTAACTTCTTCTTTTTTTTGTCTAAGATAAAAATCATTAATTTTTACTTTAATTGCAAGTCTACCCCCACTAATGCTATGTCCAAATATCGACGTTAGTCATATCTTATTTCCATATCTCAAAATGATTTCATTTTAGGGGTAATTTTACATGTCACCTTTCCGATATGAATTTATTATTCATGTGAAAATGTCACATCAAAGTCGGAACTAGGCCATGGGGATATATTTGGAGAGTAGATTGAAAGTTGGCCTTTTCTAGAAAAAATAAAATTCGAGATAGATTTGAAACCGAACTTAAAATTTGAGATTTCTTGTGAGACAAAATTAAGTTTGAGGTAGATTTGAGAATATGCCTAAAATTTAGGATTTTTTTGAGATAAAAAAAAGTTCAAAATAGAATTGACACTAAACCTAAAGTACAGGATTTTTTTTAGGAAATTAAGATAAAACATATCATGAATGTGCAATTGAGTCTTAGAACTTATAAAAAGTTCAATCGATTCTTAAAACTTATCAAATTCATATCAAAACGGGATAGGAAGATTAACACAGACGCCACATGTCTGTCACTCACATACCAATGAGTTAACCCTTCATGCAATGAACACAATGAAATTTAACTTGGACTGCTTAACTACGCATCATGTCCCTACTGTTCAAATGGGTCTACTTCGAAAATTGTGGGCTTAATTTTGAGCCACTCCCCTGGGAAACAGGCACAGACAAATAATCGCATGAGCACTTCTGAACGAAGAAGCGACGGTTAGCACTGGCTAATCTGGATCTTATTGTTTTTTTTTTTTTTGGTCGGAATGGATCTTATTGGTTGAAGAGCCTGATTTGGCATCTTCATTTTCTTGACATTCTCAAGAGATTGAATTCGAGTAAGTAAAATTTTCTTCTTAAAAGAAACATTTGCAAGCTTCTCATGGGCTATCACCATTTCGCAGAAAAATGTAAAATCTTCCAAAAGTCCTTGGAACCATATATCTAGATGATCTTGAACGAGGGAAAATACATATCAAGAAGTCGCCTTTTCTCCATCCTCAACCATGTATAGAAGCATCCTGATTAGCAGTAACAAATACCGACAATCATCGTCGTATGATCAGAAACGAAGTCGCAGATCCTCAAGGAGCACCCAGCTTCTATGCGATTGAACAGGGCGTACGGCAAATTTTTAGCAGTTATTTTACATGTAAAGTTAAGCATCCAACAATGAGATGTTCTATACAAATTTCTCCGGCATCCTAGAGCAAATCCTCAGAAACTTCCGCATCCCACCAACAAATATCAATCTTCCTGAATCAAAGAGCACATCAGGTGCACATTGCTTTCTCCAGTAGTTCCTGCAGCTCCCCGCTTTTGTATGCCTCTGTAGGAAAAGTGATTTCTCAAGAGATAATGGAGGCTAGAATTTAAAGGCATAATAACATGATCAAAACCGACACCAGACAGCGGATACGTCACGACGTGCATAAATTTCAAATCAGCAACGATCGTTAATTCTTTTCCCAACCCGACCAACTACCAGTGGGCAGAATTGAAAGCTGAGTCCTCACTGACATTCGACCTATGGGATTACCACGTGCAAGTCGACGCACACCCGCATAAATGTCACCTCACAGTCATAAAGAACAGCTTGCATTCCAGAATTAATATACATACGGCTAGTATTAGATGCTTCATCCATAAACATTGTTGATCAGAAATAAAAAGATTTAATCCTCCGGAATAATGAAAAATCTATCCAAAGGAATGGAAAGCCTTGATGAGACACCAGCCAGTTGGACCATGTCTTTCCACTTAGCAGCCAAATTCATTAACTTCAGTTCAGTGCTTGGCTCAAGCGAAATTTCCTTTAGTTGAAATTATCCAGATTATAACGTCCTGACCGTGAAAAGATTGTATGTTCAGATACCGTAGAGCTAACTAATCTTTTATGCAGACTTTTTATCTGTAGAGGAGCCTCCGGTAGAGAGATCGCTGGATTTGGTCATGGTCAGTGAGGGTGATTTGTGTGAAGTCACTTCCCACAGCATCCCCTTATAGAGGTTCCTCTGGCATCAATGTGACCATCCTACTGCACCAGAGCTTTGAAGAAGTTCAACCCACATTGCGCTCTCTCTCTCCCCCTTCCTGAAACCCCCCCCTTCTTCTTTTTTCCCTTCCTCATTTTTCATAACCAAACAACGACTAATGAAGGCTATACTACCATGTCCTTCATGTGACAATCAGAAACTGAGTTGATTGGAATTTCACATCAACATTTATTAAAAGTCCAACAATGAAAACTATCTTCGGTTAGGTCATTCCTATTGTTTCTCTAGCACAGATAAGTCAGTTGGTAACTTAGAAGCATTTACTGATAAATTAGGCATCAAGAGGTATTATGTCATTTTCAACGATAGTGAACCGCAGAAAAATGGAAACCACCAATGATACAATTGTACCCGTGAAAACATCTAGTGAGGAAGAGTCCCAAGAATAACCATCAGGAGGTTGCAAAGATCTTACATGAAAGTAGTGAAAGAAGTGTGTGAATAGTATGATAACAGCAAACCATTAAACAGATTTTCATAGGAACAGCTGAAAGTAGTTGAATCATTTTTCCACTGGAACCATATATCTAAACTTACCAACGGTGATGTCACACCCTCCAAAAAACTCTCCTTCAATATAAAGTTGAGGAAAGGTCGGCCAGCTGGAGTACTCCTTCAGACCTTGACGGAGTAGTTCATTTTCAAGAATATCTATAGTTTCAAAAGGTACATTGAAGGACCTCAGTATTTGCACAACGGTGTTTGAAAACCCACATTGAGGGAAATCCTTAGTTCCCTTCATGAACAAAACCACCTTGTGCGAATTAACCACTGTATCCAGTGTACTCTTGAGTTGTGGAGTTAATACTGCATACATAGACGAGCAAAAGGAGACATATCAGACATTCGTTTTTCTAAAGAAAAGAATAGAAACAGAAGATGAGGAAAAAAGAACACTTAAATACTCTGGCTCCCACAGGAAATTGCGAAAAAGTTTTGAGTGGACATTTAACTAGCCTAAGGACTTGGGATCTCCATAAATCATCACAAATCATGTAAATGCAATCTTATGATGATTTTTCACATGGATGGAGCTCACTTAACAGTTAGAGAAGTTCTTTCATTCTGTAAAAATGCTACAGAAGAGCAAATACAATTGACACGAAATCAGTGTAGCTTGCACCCTCCGTTCAGTTATGAACTGTAAGCACAACTGATGCGTAATTAGTGAAGCTGACGTTTCTCCCAAAATAAAGCGCCACAGATAGAAAATTCACCGTTATAGTCACCACTACTCCCCCTTCGAACAATTTAATACCAAGCCCTCAAATATCACAGCAGCTTCCAGCCATCAAACCCAATGCCTAAGCCCTATTTCCAAGTACTGTAAATATGATCGCTCTTTTCCACTGTCATGCGAACCAAATTTGATGAAGTCGCAACAACATGCCAGTACATATCGAACAAATAGTGCGAACTTCATTGGTAAACTGTGACCCAGCATTCTTCAATGGAAAAATCCAATAAACTACAACATTGGTCGTTCTTCACATTTCACGCCTCCCAACCATCGACAGAAAGTTCTTGGCCCAGGCCAATACCCTCTAAATTCTTCGTAATACTCTTTTCCCCATTTCTTCTGTTTTTCCCACTATCGACCTTCATCTGAAAAGATCAACATTTCCACACTCCTGTGTTTGTGAACACACAACATTCTTAAAGAACGGCGCAAATCGATCGTCACTTAATCAAAACTAGAATGTCAGGAAACATCAGGAATCAGCATGGCTTTCAACACGTTGGCTTAGCTAAATTAAGAATCGACTTCGCAAACCAAAAGCCCATTCCAAAACCCTCTCCTCCAACGAACACACTCGATTCGATGCAAAATTGATCAATCATCGAGGACTGAAACGAAAAAGGGGAACGAAGGGGTCCCATACCAGAAGCGAAGCAGCGAAAGGTCCCGCTGGTTCTGGACCTGAGCCCAGGCACCGGGTTGCCCACGACGGTCAACGCGCGCGGCGAAAGAGACGACGGAGATGGGTAGGCGGAGAACTTATTGGCCGCCAAGGATGCGACTGTCCTCGGCGCCAATGACGGCGATTTGGCGGAGGAGAAGGTCGCTGGCGTGAAGGTTGTTGACGGGAGAGAAGCCATCGCAGACCCACCTTCCGATCGTCGTCCTCCTTCAACTGTTAACGTGCTTCCCAGAATCCTCCCAGCTTCTACGCTCCACCACAAACTCGAGTCTTGTCGGGAAGTGAAGGGTGTACTCGTGCGAAGCAAATTCCACGATGCCATGGGCAATTAAAAGGAATAAAACTGGGAAATTTTTCAAATAAGGGACGCCTCATTTTCTCAAAAAAATAATAATATATATATGAATAGGAGATTATTTAAAATAAAAATCGAAAGTGTTCTTATTAATTCAAATAAAAGCTTGACTAAAAACATTATCACCATTTGTTAATTTATTTTTGCTTTTTTTTTTCCATTTGCTTTTTTTTTTTCGCCCTCCCTTCTTATTGGTGGCCGGCCACCTACTAGGGTTGGGTGAGGCCGCCCTTGAGGCCAACAAGAGGTGAGATGATCCTCACCCGAATCTAACAAGGATCCATCTTGCTCGTGCATGGCGAGCGAGAGCAGCCCTCGCTATGCACAAGCCAATTTGAACTTGCGGACTAAACTAATTTTATAGTTCGAAAAAACAATTCATAATATCATCACGGCCTTATTCTTCATGCACCATTTTAATTATACTTTGCACGGCAACCCGCACAATGCGTGAATCACCATATAATACATAAATAATCATGAAACAAATATATTTCTTTCAATCTAACATCCGTAAAAGCACGATTCTTTGCCAAGTTACTGCTCATGTAAAGAAATTACCAATTATTTTGAAAATTCTCTATTCTCTTTTATCGAGGATTTGTATTTTTTTTTGCTTTCTCGGTAATTTTCCAAAGTGAAAAAGTAATCTCGAAACTACCAAAGCTTAGTGACATTTAAAGTTATTGCAAGTAAGCAAGTTCAAGACTATCAAAGTTGGGGCCTAAGTGTTGAAAACTAAACGTTCAGTATTAACAAGGTTAAAATTTATTTAATAGCCTTAGTCCTTAGATAGAATGAAGTAAAAAATATAGTTAATCTAGTAAGTAAGGGAATGGTTACTTATTTCGTTCAACTGAAGTATAATACATGAAAATTATAATTTAATCCGTTACATTGATAAAATAAGTCGATAATGATCGTTTCTAATGTTCGGTAAGAAGATAATCACATTAAGCTATCGATTCTCAATTATTATTAATAACCGTTCCCCTTTTTTATTTTTAATACTTAAGATCATCAACACCCAAGGCCCGTTTGGTACAGCTCGTGTTTCTCTTATTCCTGTTCTTTTGTTTCCGAGTGCAAAAAAAAAAAGGAAATCTATCTAATAATGTAAGTTCAATTTTTTTTTCTCAAGATCACATCGGTGGCTAGGAAATAGATTTAGAATAGAAAGAAGAAAAAAAAATCTACTTCTTTGTTTTCGGGAATAGAATTAGAAAAAAAATTATTTTCAAACAGGAATTATTTTCGAGAATAAAATTATTATCAAACATGCTCCTAAAGTATTGCATTTAAGCCAGTTATCTCTCCAAGAATCTCTCCGAAAAACAAAGTATTTTCCCCCAGATATTTTTTTTCAAGTATCAAATGACAAAATCCGAATTTAGAGCAGGAAAATAGATACCGACAAATATCTTTTAGAGAGAGAGAGAGAGAGAGAGAAGGGATAGGAAGAGGAAGACGATGGGCGCGTAGTGTGGGCCCGGAGCATTATTAGCTGGACATAGAAGAAGAAGAAGAAGACGACGACGAGGAGGAGACGACGAACCACTAGGGTAACAGCTTTGAGTCTCGAGAAGGCGGAGCTCCGCGGCGGTACTGAAAAGCCCTAGCTCCTTCCATCCGACTGCTCCTATCTTGCAGGTATCTGGAGCACTATCCATCGCGATTCTCCATAGTTGCATCTTCCTCCGCTTATCTAAATACGTCTGTTCTCGCATTCGCACGCCATTTCTTTTGTGCTTTTTTTGGCTCAAGATTGGTTCGCTCTTACTTTAAGCTCCATCTTGGCCTTTGACTCGATTTGTTGGTTCGCGGAGCTCGATTTGCTCGGATCTTGATCGCTTCTTTCGTTGAATCGGGCGCGACAGCGTTTGCCGACGACACCGCCATTTCTGTTCTAGTGTTGTTATGTCGACGCCGTCCTGGGGTGGTCTTCTGCATTTGAATTTTCAGTGCATCAGAGATGCGTTGACTTCGGAGTCAATCGCTTACTCTACGTGGAATTCCAAGTCCGTGATTGGTTTACATGATTCGATCCGGTTTCGGAGTCTAGGATAGCGTTAGGTGGAGAGACAACTGATGCGTTGGGGTCGTTTTGTTAGATCTCCGTCGCTTCTCTGTTGTTGTACTGGGTAAATCCCAGCTTGAAATGGCTATGCAAATTTGATGGACTGCTGACCTCTGATGGAAAATTCGTAATTAAGTCGATCCAATCGAGATGATCTGATATAAAACGCTTACATTTTTTTTTCTATAAGCTAAATAATTTTGTTGCTGATACCTGTTCAAGTACCCGAGGAATATACAAGAACTGAGAAGGAGTCTAATCTAGACAAAGTACATTAGAATAAATTGGTACATGTAGATCATAATCGACTAAGTTAGACCAGAGCAGATTGGAGAAAAGATTCAGATCCTTCAAAAGGTCGTTTGTTTCGTTCCTTCCAAATGTAAAATCAAGTGCTCATTGACATGTATAACTTCTTTTCTGCTGTTTTTTTGGGGACCTGGCTGTAAATTAGGTTCTTAATATTATATTTTGTGATAGCCGGCATATTGGATGGAATAATCTAGGCCATCTACCATTTATGCAATCTTATGCGCAGACTAGTCGTGAATTCTACTTTATTATTGTTGGCGTCTTTCGTCGAGGAGATCCACGGTTCATGTGGTTGTGGGGTTTTCCAATTGATGCTTATGCACAAGAAGGGTTGTGACTTAATGGGTGAAGAAGATAACTGCACATATTAGCCTGCCCCTTATTACCATGTTTTGTTATTCTTTTGGGGGTGACGGTTCAAAATAAAGAAATATTTGTATGCTCTTTTCCTTCAAGCTTTTCTTCTGGGATGTTGGATTTGATTTTACATCCATATCAGTTGGTATCATACAGTTTGGACTAGTGGCTTATCTTATGGAAAGGCTCTTCCTCGATGTCTAACACGGTAACATTTGCATCTGCTCGGTGGACCTCGACTGCCCTTTTTCACTTGACCCCATGAGAGGACATACAATAGATATCTTGCGGCTATTTTATTTCAACTATTTTACCAGCTGTTATATAACTATTCTACCATTCTCAATTCATTTCTGGATTTAACCACAGAAATTACATATGCATTCCTTCTTACGATAATTGCCATGTTACAAAATCTTTTTGATATTTGCACAGTGCCAAAATGAGTTGTCACTTCTTATTTGATAATGCACAAATAGTTCTTTTGGATAGATACATGTTAAGTTTTGTGTTCAATATAACTTGTTCAGGATACTGATGGTTTAGGGTTTTTCCAATCAAGATTTTTTCCCCTTTTCATGAGATTTCTACTCGATGTGCTGCTCCATTTTCTCTTTCCTTTTGTATGATCAACAAGTTTCCTGGATTTGACTTGTTTGTTGCTCTTTACTAATCTCATGCAGCTACATTGCTGTCCCATTGTAACTACCTTCACCAGCAATGGCAGACAGTGAGTCAGATAAGAATATTGAAATCTGGAAGATCAAGAAACTGATCAAGGCTTTAGAATCTGCCAGAGGCAATGGTACCAGCATGATATCTCTTATAATGCCCCCTCGTGATCAAATATCCCGAGTAACCAAGATGTTAGGTGATGAATTTGGAACTGCTTCAAACATTAAGAGTAGAGTCAACAGACAGTCTGTGTTAGGTGCCATTACTTCTGCCCAACAAAGGCTGAAACTGTATAACAAAGTTCCTCCTAACGGGCTGGTGCTTTACACCGGAACAATTGTAACTGAAGACGGCAAGGAAAAGAAGGTGACAATTGACTTCGAGCCTTTTAAGCCTATAAATGCATCATTATACCTCTGTGACAACAAATTCCACACTGAAGCTTTGAATGAACTCTTGGAGTCTGATGATAAGTTTGGGTTTATTGTCATGGATGGTAATGGAACTCTATTTGGAACATTAAGTGGGAACACTAGGGAGGTACTTCATAAGTTCACAGTGGACCTACCGAAAAAGCATGGAAGAGGAGGGCAGTCAGCTCTTCGTTTTGCTCGTCTTCGGATGGAGAAACGACACAATTATGTAAGGAAGACGGCAGAACTTGCCACACAGTTTTTCATCAATCCTGCCACCAGTCAACCGAACGTTGCTGGGCTAATACTTGCTGGTTCTGCTGATTTCAAGACAGAGCTTAGCCAGTCAGATATGTTTGATCCTCGTCTGCAAGCCAAGATTTTGAATGTTGTTGATGTTTCCTATGGTGGAGAAAACGGTTTCAATCAAGCCATAGAGCTTTCTGCAGAGATTCTGTCAAATGTGAAGTTCATACAGGAGAAACGTTTGATTGGTAAATACTTTGAGGAGATTAGTCAGGACACCGGAAAATATGTCTTTGGTGTAGACGACACTTTGAAGGCGCTGGAAATGGGTGCTGTTGAAACCCTGATTGTCTGGGAAAACCTGGATATCAATAGGTATGTGCTGAAGAACAGCACGACAGGTGAAATCATCATCAAGCACCTGAACAAGGACCAAGAGACCGATCAGAGTAACTTCCGTGATGCAGCCACCTCGGCAGAGTTGGAAGTTCAGGAGAAAATGGCACTGCTTGAGTGGTTTGCCAATGAATACAAGAAATATGGTTGCACGCTGGAGTTCGTCACCAACAAATCCCAGGAGGGATCACAATTTTGCAGAGGGTTTGGTGGGATCGGCGGCATCCTTCGCTACCAGCTTGACATAAGATCCTTTGACGACTTATCTGACGATGGAGAGGTTTATGAGGACTCTGATTAAAGCGAAGGGCGAACTTTTTGCTGTGGCGGGCTGCTATATGATACTATGATTGGCAATGGTAAGTGCAGGATTCTGGGAAGCTACTGACGACGTTACTGCGAATTCTCTGGCTAGCCCCTCACCACTTAGATTCAAGATCGCTCCGATCCTCGGCTTGCACCGCTCACCCACTTTTGTTTTTATCATGTATTACCTGCAACTTAAAACTTCCATGTGTGATTTCCGGGTGTGGACCCAAAAGCAGGACAGATGAAATGGGTTTAACTTGCGAAAAAGGACCGAGCTTTTTATTCCTTTATTACCCGAGTGCATTT
This sequence comes from Rhodamnia argentea, assembly GCF_020921035.1. NCBI lineage: Eukaryota > Viridiplantae > Streptophyta > Magnoliopsida > Myrtales > Myrtaceae > Rhodamnia > Rhodamnia argentea. The sequence goes on from NC_063160.1 coordinate 22,587,161, forward strand.
CAATATACTTGGGAATAGATGATGAAGACAGGGTGATGCTGTGTCCTTATATCGAAGGATGTTTCACAATTTTCTCTTGCAGGGAGTTTTCACCATCAGCTTCAGCTGGTCACGGTTGCTTGTTGGTCATTTAGATGGTATGCCCGCTCACGGGTCGATTCGATTAGCTCCATGCTCAAGCCTTTTCCATTGTTATGTTCTCTCGATGGGGGTAGCATTTACAACATAGCCATCTCCTTCTCTCATTTCTCTTACAATTTGGAATTACAGTTACGATAATCCAGAGTCCCAATGCAAATGTTGCATTTAAGCAGCTATACACCATTTGCTAATGAGGGCAAATCGGGACCTAAATGAACCTTAAAAGGCTTGCCCAATCGATTCCAAATGACTTTTTTGAGTCGGGAATAAACTAAAATTCAGGGAAGCAAGAAGAAATGCAAAGATTGATTATCGGCATTTCAATTTACCCGCTAAGAAGGAAAAAAAAAAAACAAATTGTAATATGGAGAAAGAAATGACTTTCACTTTAAACGAATTTCAGGATTGTCAAATTGAACTTTTATGTACATGTATAGATTGTTTTACAATTTGTTCGCAACTTAAAATGTTTTTTCAATCACGTTCAACTTTCTATAGAGAAAAAAAAAATTACTGGGTTTGCAATTTTTTTTTTTTTTTATGGTCAAAAGGGTTTGCGAATTCACGTTATTCTTTTTTTGGTCAAAAGACTTCACCTTGTTTACCCGGATCATATCCCTCTGTTTTCCTTTTACGCTCTAATTACATCCATGCCCCTTATCCATTGGCATTTTGACTCTCTCTTATCCTCCTCGGAGAATTCTCTCTCCTCTACCTCGGCTCAGCTCAAAACCCTATCGAGAAACATTCCCATCGCTCGCTCCTCGCAGAGCTCGAATCGAGCCCCGTTCAGTCCGATTCGGATCCGGTTCGAGCACGAAAATGGGGATGAGCAGCGATCCGAACCCGGACGTCTCCGACGAGCACCAGAAGCGGTCGGAGATCTACACGTACGAAGCCCCCTGGCACATCTACGCCATGAACTGGAGCGTCCGCCGCGACAAGAAGTACCGCCTCGCCATCGCCAGCCTCCTCGACCACCCCACCGCCATCACCAACCGCGTCGAGATCGTCCAGCTCGACGACTCCACCGGCGAGATCCGAGCCGACCCCAACCTCTCCTTCGATCACCCCTACCCCCCGACCAAGACTGCCTTCGTCCCCGACAAGGACTGCCAGCGCGCCGACCTCCTCGCCACCTCCGGCGACTTCCTCCGCATCTGGCGCGTCGCCGACGACTCCTCCCGCGTCGAACTCCGCTCCTTGCTCAACGGCAACAAGAACAGCGAGTTCTGTCGGCCCCTCACCTCCTTCGACTGGAACGAGGCCGAGCCCAAGCGCATCGGCACCTCCAGCATCGACACCACCTGCACCATCTGGGACATTGAGCGCGAGACCGTTGACACCCAGCTCATCGCCCACGACAAGGAGGTCTACGACATCGCCTGGGGCGGCGTCAGCGTCTTCGCTTCCGTCTCGGCCGACGGCTCCGTCCGGGTCTTCGACCTCCGTGACAAGGAGCACTCGACCATCATCTACGAGAGCTCTGAGCCCGACACCCCCCTCGTTAGGCTCGGGTGGAACAAGCAGGACCCCCGCTACATGGCCACGATCATCATGGACAGCGCCAAGGTGGTTGTGCTCGACATCCGCTATCCTACTATGCCAGTCGTCGAGCTGCAGAGGCACCAAGCGAGTGTGAACGCGATTGCCTGGGCGCCACACAGCTCCTGTCACATTTGCACAGCTGGGGACGACTCGCAGGCGCTCATCTGGGACCTGTCATCGATGGGGCAGCCCGTGGAGGGTGGCCTAGACCCGATTCTGGCCTACACGGCAGGGGCGGAGATCGAGCAGTTGCAGTGGTCGTCCTCGCAGCCTGATTGGGTTGCGATCGCATTCTCTTCCAAGCTTCAGATACTTAGGGTGTAATGGTTAGTGAGTAATCGTTAACTTGTGTAGTGGGGCTTAGAAAGTGATTTATTTGTGCCCCATTCATTCGACTTGACTGACTGGTGAAACTGAGGTTACTGATGGCTGTTGATGGTAAATGTGATTATTGCAGCTTCGCACATGTTTGCATGGCGTAATGCGTCCGACCTTTTATGTTTTGAGTTTTCATGGGCTGCCAAATACTGGGTCTCACGCTCCAATCAACATACTGAAATGTAGAGCTCCTATTTTTTTTGTGATCCTATCCATTGGAGATCAATTTGAATAGGAATTTTTGCATTTCGAGTTGATCGTAGTTCTAATTGCTGGTGGTCTGGTGTGATCATCTTCTTCTGATGTAAAGCCTGCCTATGAGAAGAAGAAGTTTACCCTTTTCCAGATTCTTCTGGTCTCTCTTGGAGATTCTGACCTGGCATTGCAACTATGTGACTTGATGATGAGCTGAGGTTCTTATTCTAATGTTGCATACTACCATGCACATGCCTGATGGTATAAAATGATGGAGCTGTATGAGATCGTAATGAAGGCAACTAATGTTGATGTTAAGCCATTGCTGTATGCAACGATTGGTGCTGTTTGAATTTCGTTTACCCTTATGTAAGCTTGCCTCTGAAATATTTTGCTCGTCTTGTCTGCTCAGTGAAAATGTGAAGCACAAGGCAAGTATTGGATTCAGTGTTTTGCTGAATGGGCAAGGACAGAGATGACTTTCCATGCACTACTCATCTCATGCATAGATCCAAGAAAATAATTCATGTAGAGCTCTAGGTCAATTTCCATGGGCTAGAGTGACTGAGGTGGTGTGGGGAGAGTTTTGATGTGAGTAATCAGTAATATCTTTGCACAGTGATGTTGTTGGTATAAGACTAATGCAATTAGAGGACACTCATTGCTTCTTTCATCCTGCCTTATTTTCGCTCCGCGATTCATTGATTTATGCCCTTATCTTGTATTTCTGGACATGTGTGGAGGTGATGAGCTGAATATACTGTCTCAGAAATATTGTTCCTGAATTGAGATTCTTGAACATATTGAAACACTGCACATATATCAGTAATTGGGTCAGGATCTCTTGAAAGTCCCAGCAGAGTAAGATTCTGATTGCACTTTCAAATTGTTTTCTACTGCATGGCCACAAGGTTGATCTCTTGCCACAGACCATTTTTTGACCCCTGCTTTGCTCAAAGGTTGGGTTAGGTATTAGGGGTTAAAATTCCTCCCTAGTCCCTGGCCCTACGTCCTGGGGGGCATTTGGTCCTTCTGGTGTCTGCACGAATTTCTTTTTCATTGGTAAGTATTAGTCAAGGATCAGTCTCTTGGCACGCAGATTCTCTTCTTAGGCCACTTGTGATCCTGAATTTTACGCACTCGTATGTGAACATCTCTCATTATATATGCTTTTAGTAGATCATTTCTTACTTGTCTGCACTGTTTTTCTGGCGTTTGTAGCATGGATGGATGGCTTGATTCTAAATGAGTCAGAAATGGGTATTTCAGATGTTGTGGAGTCGTTGATGATGTTTGCTTGCATTCATCCGAGTTTCTCTCTGGATGTTTTACCTCACCTGAACCTGATCTCTCAATCTCAGCATAGACAAGTAATTCTAGTTCTAGTTCTGATAGAAGTCCCACTTAGAACCGGTCCTGGTCTGGTCCCTTCTCTAGTAAAATGGGCTCCTCCGATCAGGTTTTGTTGTTTTAGATCACGAACTCAGTCCACCATGTCAGCAAAATTCAAAAGGAACTCTTCTCGTTGAAGCTGGTCAGGCATCTACTGTAGAGAAACCCCACCCAAACCGCCTCAAGATGCCTGCACTTGCAGGGACTGAACGATCCCAGTTAATCCTTCAAAAGTGGAAACTCCCCAACCACAACTTTCGAGATTCACTACAAAAATACCACTATAGCATTCATCCTCTCTCCCCCTCTCTTCATATTTATTGAAAAGTTGTTCTACGCGGAGTAGAATTCCTAATACCGTTCCTTAGAAATGAAGCAATGAGTTGGATCTTTGGCCGCTAGTACCTACCTACGATCTCATCTCTCAAAAGGACTCTCACAGCATATGGCTCGAATTTGAGTCAAAGGTCAACTCCCCACCTTTTCTTTCTGGGTTCAAAGATCTGCCTTTGAGGGGCTCTCTTTTAGACCTCTTTCCTCTCTTCCTCTCAACTATGAGCGAGCAATCTCTGCTCTACAAGACTTTGGGAGTGACAATGATATTCCCTGATCTGATCCCAAGTCCACCATGGATTGAAAAGGATGTCGTGATGTACACACCAAGTAAAAAGACATAAACTTGACCAAAGAGCTGGCAAGATGAGCTCGGGCCTGCCTATGGAAAAATACAATCCCGGCCTTCGCTCCGCATCAGGCATATAGAACCTTGTTCAGATTTGTTCATGAACAATAAACATCGAGGATTTCTGTACAAAGTTGGTTGAGCCCGACGGGCAGTGCCGCTGGCCTAGACGCTCCCAAAAACAATGCCCTTAGCCACGCCAGCCATCATTCAGGATGACGAGTAAAAAGAAAGTAGAGATCTACCCTGAAGATTACAACTTTGAACTTCTCATTGGGTGGGAGCCTTAAACCCGCTTGAAACGTATCGGGTCATGACAAGTTATAACATAGGATGCACTCACAAGGTGTGAAGGCTATGTGGTTTGAACGACACGCTCGATTTGATGGAACAGTGGCCTGATATAACGGCAGCAACTGTAGTGGGGCCACGACCTTCCACATCGCTCCGGTTGTGCGCATAGCATGTGGATTTGTGTGCTAGGAACATTAATAGTAATGTGGTGATGGTACCCACGACACCCCTGACTCCTACCTGGATGGTGGTTTGTACTCTGTAGCACCGCTCGAGTACTTCTTTCTAAAGCTTGACATGTGCTGTGGTCCTTATGATCCCGATTTATTTGCTAAGTAGCAGCAGTGTGAATTTTGTGATGATGCTCGTGGAGTGAAAGCAAAATATGTATCAGTTGTAGAAGCGGAAGAGCAGAATGCTAACTGCATAACTGTGTATACAACTTCAGAAGGAAAAGAAACCACAATCTAGACTAACAAAAGGTAGTAGTTTCGCTCTCTCCTCAAAGCGATTGTCATCCCCGCAGGAACTCATCATACAGAAGAAATCACCTCTCTTCTGAATTCATTTCTGTAATAATGTCTGTCATTCTCACATCACATGGCATCCCACCGTGTTCTCGTCATCAAAGTAGTCTCCTACGCGGGCCAATGGCGTCTGAAATTCCATCTGTACCGGTCGCCTCTCATGGGAGTAATATTCTTGGCCATAACTTGTTGGAGGCAAAGAAGCCATATACGAGCATACCGCGTAACATGGGATTCCCATAGGACGAGGCTCGACCAAGTAAAAGCATTGGGTACTTGTCTTAGGATCACCTTGCACAATGCCTGGGATTGGATACATAAAATTATTGGACTCGGATAGTCTTGAAGGAAAAGGAGCCTCGTTTTTAATAGCCTCAGTGTTTGCAGAACTCTTGCTGCTGCTGTTGTTTTTGTTGTTATCTGTTTCCTCGTTCTTCTTTGAAGCTTTTTTTTTGCCTTCATCTTTAGAGGGGATTGCCTCATTGGTTTTTCCTTTCGGTTTATCATTTGATTCCGAGCACTTTGCTGGCTCTGACCCGGTTTTGGGGGTTTCCTTCTCTCTTTTGTCTCTGTCATCATTCTTGTTCTTGCGAATCCAAACTTCTGCTTGTTTTCCGACTCGGGCTAGTTTCTTGATCAGTATCTGGGGATCCACATTTCCGAGGACTGTGACCTTCGGCTGCGAAGGATCAATTTCCGTCTTCAAAACGCCTGAAACTCAAGTGAGTTACTCCACATATTTAGAGGCATGACAAGGCCTAGAGTCATTGCAAATCCCAACTTAATTTACCTTCAACTGCTTGCAAAGCCTTCTTGACCTTCTTCTTGCAGCCATCACAGCAGTCAACAGACACCTTCAGCTCAATCTTCTACAACGGGTGAAAAGTCAAACTTTCCACTCAGACCATTATAGCTAAATGTGTCGGAACGGCGACAAGAAAGAACTCAGGAAACATTAACAAGAGACGTCAAAGTTTCGAGCTTTAAGCACCTTGAGTTCAGCTTCCTTGGCCATGCCCTCTGACTTCTAGAACCTCTCTGTCACGGAAGTCGAAAAAGCGAAATGACCTTAGATTTTACAAAGGAGTTTCTCTTCTGTTCTGTCCTGTTCTGTGTACCTACTTGTCAGTTGGGTTGCTCCTATTTATATGCAGCAAAAGAAACATGGGCAGGTGGGGTTTGGAATAAGAGGATGGTTCGTTTTATTAGCCTTTGCTTTTGCTATATTATTTTTTTGTATTTGTAGCTTCTGGTTCCAACTCAGAAGTCACCATTAAAGGACTAGCTTTCTATGCAAGCAATATATATGCAACTTCTTCTGCTACCTCCTTTTGAAAATGCCCAACCTCCCCTTGTCGACCGACACTACATGTACCTATGTCTTGCCCTTGCACGCGAATGACAAGTTTCTTGCTTATCTTGCCCGCTCGGTTGAAGAATTTCATCAGTAATAACTCACTGGTCAGCTTAGCTCAAGTTAAATCCTTAACCGGCTCTGTAAAGGCGGTTGAGTTAAGGCGCGGAGTCTTGATTGGAACTTGAGTTTCGGCCTTGTGGGAGTGTAGAGAGCAGAGCATCAACTGACACGTTGCTATGTCCAGAGGATTGACTCTGCTCTTGGAGATTTGAGAACCCAGATGTCCAATAATTCCCAAACTTTTCCACGATGAAATGATTTTCACAAACATGAACTTATGTAATTTTCCCATTTTTCAAGGAGAAGTTCTTGATCTTGAAATTTGAATGATCTTTAGCCACTTGCATTTGGCTGACCAAAGATACCTTTCTTGTTTCCCTTTAGCTACTTGCAGTATGGCTACGGATCATTTGTAGCCTTATCAGCTGCATGCTTGATCTTGAAATTTGAATAATCTTTAGCTACTTGCATTGTTGGCTGACCATAAGATACCTTTTCCTTTTTCCCTTTAGCTACTTGCATTATAGCTGCAGCTCATTTGTAGCCTTGTTAGCTGCATAATTCCTCGTCCTTTATTTGGTTTTCATATCTGAAAGAATACAATTTAGTTACAGTAATCCACGTACTATGATGTAAATTATGATTGTTAGTTCGAAGATTTCTGTCCATTGTTCTCATGCATCTTTATTCTGTTTTGATTGGGCTGCCTTTGTAATGACAACAAGGATCCCACATCCAGTCTGCTGATTTCCAAAGCTTGGTTTCCTGCTTAAAAACTCTAGACAAAGCATCAGTGTCCGGAAAAGTGGTGGGCCTTTTTCTTACACCACTAAGCAGCCGCAGCTTCCAACCACGGGCCGACGCGCCTGTTTTAACGCGCTAATGCGAACTCAAATGACGCTCTATTCGAATCACCACGTCGAGAAAAGCGTCGATCAAGTATGGTTCTTGATAAACCCGGCTTTGCATCACTTGACTCCAGCAACTGCATGAACTGCTCGGATGCAACTGGTCTCCATTCATGAGCACCTATTAGTTGATTGACATTCCAAAACAGGGGATACCAGCAAATTGCAGGGTAAAATTCCTCGTTCAATGCGAGTTTTCAAAGTGAAAAATTAGTCGTGTCCAAGCACAGTGAACTTGAAAAAAGCGACTTTAGTGCAAAAAAGCTAACCTTCAGAACTGATGATTTTTTTTTTTTTTTTTGGGTTCATGAGTTGCAAGAGAAAGAGAGCCGCACACGTGGATGCACATCGACATGAATTTTGTTTATCATGTTCAAATGTAAAGAGAAAGAAAGAACAGATGCAGTCTCGTAGTTCTTGAATTTGTTTATAACCAAGAAACGCATGAGGGCCAGGGGGCTTTTTCTTGATTCCGCCGAGCTATTAGACGCTGAACATGGGGCGGGATGCTCTTGGACTTGACCATATGAGGTCAGCCCCCCCATTGATGAGTCATTGAGTCTACTGCAAAGTCACTGTTCAGCTGTGGATTTCATGGGTTTCTCAGTGGATTAATTTGTGGCAAAATCCAACAGTGAACCGGCCGGTCCGATCGGATGCAGTTCTAGGGTCAGCAAAGTCGGTTCTCGATTCCCTCAAACTGGAAATCGACGCTAGCCGGACAGGCTCCGGGTTTCAAGATAGGAGTCGATCCACCCTGAAACCGACTGCTCTTGTATAGAGGCACGAGAGAGTGGATGATATCCGAGCTTCGAGGCTAATTTTAAGAATATTCCATCACGTACGGTCGAAATGATCATTAACCCAGCAAATTATGAGGCTCACAAAATTAGCCAAGATGCGGCAAATGGAGGCCGGGATAGCCAGGGCCACGAGCTTCTTTTAGAGAGTCAAATCCTCAAATTCTCTCTTTGAACACATTCTACGCTATCAGGAAAGCAAATGATTCGGACATGTCAGTCTTATAGAGCTTCTCTCTCTCTCTCTCTCTCTCTCTCTCTCTCTCGGTTTCATTAATGCAGTGGACGAAAAACCCTCTCGAAGCAAAGTTTAATTTAATGTTTTGACCAATCTTTCGTTTGTTAATCCAAGAAACCTTAAATAGCCCAGGGGTGTCCGCGCATGCCTCGCCATAGAAGCTCTCTGCACGCTTCTCTAATTGGGCGGTTAAGCTCGATTACAAACTTTGCTTTTGTCGACCAGCGCTTCGATCTCGTCCACGTGCCATCGGCTTTGCGCTCTCACCAAAATCCCATCGAGGTTGACCAACTTGGTCGAACTTTTGGGAGATTTTCAGTTCAGGAATTGGAGGTCAACCGTTCGAATCTCACCCAAATTACATGCAAATTGTTCTGGATTATGGTCACCTTTAGGTAGCCGGGTCTTTGCTCGCATACCCTTAAGATTATTTCGAAGAAAGAACGCAGGGAACATGAAAGGAACAAATGAATTTCGAGGGCATGTAGATAGACTTTCAACTCGTCTATTATGAATATTTTCGGGTTAGTTTGGCTAATAAATATCCGTATTCGGTCCATGTCCATACTTTGGGAAAAGAAAAAGTGAACCAAAAAATTTATCAAGATGAGCCCAGTTAGTCAGCAGAAGAAGAAAAAAAATTGGGAGGATTACATTTCTACTCGCCGGCTCTTCTTAGAAATCAAATTTCTCGTCAAGGGTGCGTTTATTTCGTGAAGAAATGAATGTTTTTAAAAACTATATTTCTAAAAAAAAATAATTAGTCGTATCGCTTTAAAAAAATGAGCGAGCGAAAAAATAAATGCATCGTTCACAAATAATTTATGAAATTAAAATATATTTTCGGAAAAACAGAGGAGACCATCTTAATTTTTAAGTTTTCAACTCGACTCAACATGCAATGCTCTTGGCTGACCTTCCACCAAATACTCGGCGGATGGCACTTACCATTCGGTCCATATCATGTCTAAAAAAGGCACCACACTAACTCTTGGGACATTCAATCAGGATACGAAAAAAAAAAAAATTAAGGATTTCAATCAAAGTTGTTATATAAGATTTCTTTAAACCGTATACAAAATTCGATTTCATGATAGCTAGTAGGGGTAAGCAGTTCTAGATTCCATTGGAACCCGAAACCTACCCCGTCACGGATTCCGAGATCGGTTCTAGGGTACTTGGGAACCTGTCAATTTATTTTCTTATTTTTTATTTTTAGTTAAGCAAAATGAGAGTGAACACAACAGCAAAAATGAATATTTCTCATCCGTCAATAGCAACAATCCATAAAAGGTAAACACTTAAAATAAAATAATCAACAATTCATACAAGATGAACACACAGAATGCACGAAATAATAATAAGTTCAAAACGCGTGATATAAAACCTAAATTATAGAACTTCCGTCCGCCATCAATCTTCCATGATAAATCAAGGAAAGAATTTTGCTAAATAAGAAAGGAAGTTTGAATCATCTAGCCCAATTCCACCAAGCAAACAATACAAACGTGACCAAGAATTCATGAAATACAGTGCATCTGCCTGAACAATTATGAGAGTTCAAGTTCATGCATTTCTCAAGACTCTGTATTTAGATTCAGTAGAAATTTTCTATTTACCTTCAACATCTCTAATGTTGCACAATGCAGATGTTAGAGACAAGATATCAGTTTCATCTTGATCATAATAAGCAAATGACATCATCAAAAACGACTTGACAGATGCTTGCATCTTCGTATGCCATCAATTTGATTTATCACCGATAGTGTGGTGTAGGGGAAGTGCATAAGTAAAGGCTGAAGCAAAACAGACCACTTTGTCATGCAGAGTAAGAAAGCAAGGGACACATAAGTTACATGACAAAAATCAGAGCAGATTCCAAGTTAATCATTAATTTGTCAATACGGGCTGGAAGGTATTTTCGGTTCTAGTTCCTGGTTCCTGGGAAAATTGGAATCGGGAACCGGATCCTGGCTTATCAGAACTTGGAATCGGATCGGGAACCGGCGGTTCGGTTCTTCGATTTTCGGTTCTACCTTGAAACCATGCTCACCCCTAATAGTTAGGTCACATTTGGGTTGTTCCATGTCACATAAGGTTTTGGCTCATTTCGGGCCAAAGAAGTCCTCAAGGAAGGCACGGATCATATCCCATGCTAAGGACATATTGTTTGTGCACACTTGACCACAATTCAGGATGTGCATGGTTCAAGCATTTCTCTCTTGATTTAGTATGATTTTAATGGGATAAGTGCGCTGAAAGTTATACAGCTTGTCAAAAAAGTACAATCGAGTCCTTAAACTTTCAAAAAGTGGACTGAAAGTCGTGAAACTTGATAGAAAGTGCAACCGAGTCCTAAACTTTCAAAAAATTGCAATCAAGAGCTTGTTAAATTGGTGAAATCAAATCATTTCATTGATTGCACTTTTTGAAATTTTGAGGACTCGATTGCACTTTCGTGATAAGTTTTGAAACTCCCAAAATCTAGTAAGTGCTATCCGACTCTATAGAAAATTTGACTTAGATGCACAGCTCCAAGTATTGGGCACAAACAAGGAGACTCTCGAGGGGCACAAAATGAGGTGAAGGCCACCCAAAGGGAAGGGAAGGGAAGCTGTTTATGGCCACCAAATCCAGAAATTGGTCACTGAATTGTGGCCATTGATCCTTTCACATATGCCGCTGATGAAAAGAGGGTGTGAATGCAGATAACACTGTCAAGCCAAACTCAGATTGGCCATCCATTCCCATCCCCAACCATTTTTCCAAAGTCTCCCTCCCTTGTATTCTTTAGGCAGGGGAATTTTGTCTGCAGAAAAATTCCAGATTCTAACTGTTGGAATCATCAAGCAGATGTCGTAAAATCAACTCGACCTGAGGAATTCGACCGCGTGGCTAAACCCTTGAATTGAATGTCCGTGCACGCGTTTTCTAAATCAACAGCGCTTTCCATTCAAAATGGGGTCTCAAGCTCGCTACCTTGGGCATGAAGCCCTGATCGATGCTCGTATAAGGGGCGATCAGCGTGCATCCATGGGAATCGGTAGGATCCGAAATGTTTGGATACCCGGGGTTGCGAAAAATTAAGGCTAAAAACCATGAATTAAGAAAAAAAATGAAGAGAGGCAAGACTCGCGTGGTTTGTGAGAACAGGGGAGGGAGGGATATAAAGACCGGGATTGAACAAGAGCCATACATTGGATGAGAGGCTATCCACAACCTCATCCTCTCTCTTTGGTTACACTCACCAGTCACCACCCAACACACACACATTCCCTTCTTCTTCTACTACTTCTTCTTCTTCTTCACTTGTTACCACTACATGTTTTAAGCTAAGATTGAAAAGAGCCCACTTTACACTTTCTCTTTGCTAGCTGCTGCTGCTGCTGCATTGGGACACCCTTCACTCCAACCATGGCCTCTGCTGCCCTTTCTGTAGCCAAGCCATCCCTTCAGGTTCACTTCTTTTGGTGCATGAGCATGAGACCCATCTTTGTGTCGCCTCCATCTGGCTGACCTGTATTTGTTTCTTGATTCTGAGCAGGCGAACGGAAAGGGATTTGCGGAATTCTCCGGTCTTCGCAACTCCGCCTCGGTCTCGTTCGGGAGGAAGAACTCGGACGACTTCCTCTCCGTCATTGCCTTCCAGACCTCTGCAGTGAGTTTTTTGTTTTTTTTCCCTCTCTCCTTTGTCTTGGCAACCGTATTGAGCAATTGATTCCTACAGTGAATTCAACATGATCAGCCTTCTAAAACATCCTCCCTCCCTTGAAAAACTTGATGAGATCCTACCCTGATGCTCATGCATTAGGGACAACATTTCAGGATGCAAAGATATTAAGTTAGCTCTCTGACTGGAATTGAAGGTGAAAATTGACAGCGAAATTCGATCGTTTCGACCCCGATGGCCCCGTTTTGTAGATGCTACAGTTGAAAACCAATTGGATGTTCACATATTTGCTCAAGCATGAACTACAAATACAACAAGCCAAGCCTTTCGAATCGTGAAACGGCGTAATAGGAATGGCATTGAATCTTTCAACTCTGTGATGGATGGAGTATTTGAACAGCTTATCATGGCTCAATTTGAAGCCTCATTTAATAAAAATAAGATGGCCAGTGTAGTCATGCTAACCCAAGTATTTTACTGATACAACTCTGGTTTGTCACAACTAAGGGCTAGTGTTGAAATTGTGACTGTCAGTCCAAGTCCCTTTGAACAAAAAACAAACTCTTGCTTGAAGGTGGGAAGCAATGGTGGATACAGAAAGGGAGTGGTAGAGGCAAAGCTGAAGGTGGCCATCAATGGGTTCGGCAGGATCGGCCGCAACTTCCTGAGGTGCTGGCACGGCCGCAAGGACTCGCCCCTTGATGTCATTGTCATCAATGACACCGGCGGCATCAAGCAAGCCTCCCACCTCCTCAAGTACGACTCCACCCTCGGCATCTTCGACGCTGATGTCAAGCCTGTGGGCACTGACGCCATCTCGGTCGACGGCAAGGTCATCAAGGTCGTCTCCAACCGCAACCCGCTCAACCTCCCCTGGAAGTAAGTCCTCCACTGCTCTCCCCACACATCCAAGTTTATTCGCTTGCGTGATGCTCAAGCTCACATGAAGTTCACTTTGTCGTGCTGAATGAATTCCAGGGACATGGATATTGACCTCGTGATTGAGGGAACGGGAGTTTTCGTGGACAGGGATGGAGCAGGGAAGCACATTGAGGCCGGGGCGAAGAAGGTGCTCATCACAGCGCCCGGCAAGGGCGACATCCCGACGTACGTCATCGGGGTCAATGCCGACCTCTACAACCCGGCCGAACCCATCATTAGCAATGCCTCTTGCACCACCAACTGCCTCGCCCCCTTCGTCAAGGTCCTCGACCAGAAGTTTGGTAATTCGCCGCGTTTCTATCAACTTCCATGAATTCCTAACTTCACACTCATCAAAGAGGATCAGAACGATTGTGTCGACATGAATTTGTGGTGACCGAATTGTTATGTGACAGGCATCATCAAGGGCACCATGACCACCACCCACTCGTACACCGGCGACCAGAGGCTGCTCGACGCGAGCCATCGCGACCTCAGGCGCGCCAGGGCTGCCGCCCTCAACATCGTGCCGACTTCCACCGGGGCGGCCAAGGCCGTGGCCCTCGTCCTGCCGTCCCTCAAGGGCAAGTTGAACGGGATCGCCCTCCGCGTTCCGACCCCGAACGTGTCGGTGGTCGACCTCGTGGTGCAGGTCTCCAAGAAGACCTTCGCGGAGGAGGTGAACGCGGGCTTCAGGGAGAGCGCCGACAAGGAGCTCAAGGGCATACTCTCGGTGTGCGACGAGCCCCTGGTCTCTGTCGACTTCCGGTGCTCCGACGTGTCGTCCACGGTGGACGCGTCGCTGACCATGGTGATGGGGGATGACATGGTCAAGGTGATTGCCTGGTACGACAATGAGTGGGGCTACTCTCAGAGAGTTGTGGATTTGGCCGACATCGTTGCCAACAACTGGAAGTGAAAAATCAAAATCCGGACATCATCATCATCTTGGAGCTGATTTTGTTCCCACTCAAGAAAATGTCTTGTGTAATTTGGATTTTTAGAAAGAAAAAATTACCTATCTTCTTCTTCTTCTCCTTCTTTTTCCTGAATCTGTAATGCGATTGGGAATTGCAGGACCACTTCTCATTTCTTCTCTTTGTTTATGAAATAATTTAGCTTATATTCATTAGAAGGATTGAGCAACTTCTTCAAATTTGCTGGTCTACTGCCAAAATATGATTCAGAATTCTTGCCCTAACTGTTAAGATTTCATTCCATTGCTGAATAAACATGTAATATTCTATGGTCACTCATGTCATTTTGTATGGTTCCTTAATTCTTGGTGCATCCACTTATCCACGACTCCAAATCATGAAATGAGGCGTTCCCATTTTCCCTATTGACTGAAAAATGTTCGCGAAGGGATAATACTTTCAACTTCATACTTTACTCAAAAATAGAAAATTCCCGTCAACATCAACATTAATATCAACATCACACTTATCTCAAATTAGTTGGGGTCGGCGGTCGATGAACCCAAAACTAAATAAAAAAGAAGCAAAACCGATTGAGGGAAAAGAAATAATTATATAAAAATATAAATATAAATATAAAAAATATATAAATATATATAGAAAAAAATGATTAAAAATGACAGTCCGGAACATAAGAAGTATGCCCCTCCACAACGCTAAAGAAAATCCCCGTCTCATGAGAAAATAATAAATTTTTATTTGCCGTTGCTAGGGTGAGTATTCGAAGCGGCCATCAAATACAGAAGACCAATCAAATTCAAAAATTTGGAATAATGCATTACTCGACTCATGATAGACGCTGAATTTTCACACGGGATGATTGCTAAAGGAAACTTTAGCAAATAGAATCGCCAAAAACAGAATAATCATAGGAAGAACATTAAGAAAGAATTCTTTATAATTCCTTCAAAATGACAGAATTAGACGGTTATTCTTGTTATCACCCAGACCAGGAGAACCTTTTCATCTTCCTCTTGTCTGTCCACCTTAAAAAACACGAAAAAGAAGAGGGAAAAATAAAGCCAAAGGGGAAAATTTTTCGTCGCACAGGAAAGGAAGGAGCCGATTGGATTGTGGTGGGCTCTGCGTTCTGCTGGTTTAAGGGCGTCGGTGTTTTCCTTCTTCCCTCGCATTCAGCAGAGCATGGCAACATCGGCTGCAACGGCAGCCGCTTGCAGACTCTTCTTCTCCTTCAACCCAACCTCTCTCTCCCCACTCAAGGGACGACCCTCCTTCCTCTTCCCCACCCTCACCCCGACCCTCGCTCTCCCTCCTCTCAATTCCACCTCTCGCACCACCCACTCCACCACCCTCTCTCCCCAGCCCCCACCCTCCTCCGACGGCGACCGGGATCTCCCTCGCCGCCTCCCCAACGTCGTCGACGTCCTCGAGGAACGGGGCTTGCTCGAGTCCGTCACCAGCGAGAACCTCCGCTCGGCTTGCTCTTCGGGCTCCGGCTTGAGGGTCTATTGCGGCTTCGACCCGACTGCGGAAAGTTTGCACCTTGGCAATCTCCTGGGCATAATCGTGCTCTCTTGGTTCCGGAGGTGCGGCCACCGCACCGTCGCGCTCCTTGGCGGCGCCACCGCCCGCGTCGGCGACCCCTCTGGCAAGAGTCTCGAGCGGCCCGAGCTGGATTTAGAGGCCCTGGAGAGGAACACAGCGGGGATTGCGGCGACAGTGACTAGGATTCTCGGTAAGAGCAGTGACGGTGATGATGATGGTTCTTTTGTGATTTTGAATAATTATGACTGGTGGAAAGGTGTGAAATTGCTTGATTTCTTGAAGAGGGTGGGGAGATATGCTAGGGTTGGGACGATGATAGCCAAGGAAAGTGTGAAAAAGAGGTTGGAGTCGGAGCAAGGGATGAGTTACACTGAGTTCACTTATCAGTTGTTACAGGGTTATGATTTCCTGCACTTGTTTCAGAATGAGGGGGTTAGTGTGCAGATTGGAGGAAGTGATCAATGGGGTAACATAACTGCCGGCACTGAGTTGATCCGGAAGATCTTGCAGTTGGAAGGGGCTTATGGCCTCACATTCCCCCTTCTGCTGAAGAGCGACGGCACGAAGTTCGGGAAGTCGGAGGATGGTGCGATTTGGCTGTCGCCGTCGATGCTGTCTCCTTACAAGTTTTATCAGTACTTCTTTTCCGTTCCTGACACAGATGTCATTAGGTTTCTCAAAGTTCTCACCTTCTTGGAGATCGAGGAGATAAATGAGATGGAGAGGGATATGAAAAGACCGGGCTATGTGCCTAACACGGCGCAGCGGAGGCTTGCTGAGGAGGTCACCCGTTTTGTTCACGGGGAGGATGGTTTGCAGGAGGCTCTTAAGGCGACTGAAGCGTTGAAGCCTGGAGCTGAAACAAAATTGGATTGGAAGACCATTGAGGGAATAGCAGAAGATGTCCCGTCCTGTTCCTTAAGTTATGATGATGTGTTGAATTGTTCTCTTGTAGACCTTTCGGTTTTGGCTAGCTTGATGGAGAGTAAATCAGCTGCTCGTAGATTGCTGAAGCAAGGGGGTATGTATTTGAACAACTGTAGAGTCAATGGTGAGGATAAGAGGATTGAGGTTGAAGATATCGTTGATGGGAAGGTTCTTCTGCTATCAGCAGGTAAAAAGAATAAGGTCATTGTACGGATTTCCTAGTGGACACTTCCTTTTTTATCAAATATATTGAGTTTGCTTTCTTTTGTGGAGTATCTGCATGCACAAGAATTTTGGTTTTACGCCATAGCCCTATGGGCGCTTTCCTATATCACAGCTAAGATAGCTAACATTCAGCTGATGTTGAACACTTTGTTGTATCTTCTGAAATCCTCCCTTTTTTCATTGGTTTTCTAGATCGATCAATCAAAGAACTCATCTGGATAAAAACAGCTTTGTTTCTGCTTTTTATCATCAACTATCTCTTTGTTTAGCTCTTGTTACTCGTCCTGCTGAGGTTGGTGAGTTGCTTGTCGATCCTTATGTTCCTGTCTTGTCAACCATTTTCCCCCACAATCTGTTGTATGATGGCAACATTTAATGAATGGCCATTCTATAGCTGATCGCGTTGGTGATCAATTAGCAGAATCTGGGTCCAATTGAGTTGGTGTGATGAGGATAGATGCATAATGTTTGATGCTGAAGTACAGATAATATCGGGGGTTTCCAATGTGTATGGATATGGCAAAAGGAAATGGCAAATCTGGGAAATGCCTCAACATTGTGCTGAAATTTTGAAGAGCTGGGATAAATGCTTCAAATTCACCTCATGGTTGTGAAGATGAGAAGTAAGGTAACCGAGGGCATTGATTTATGTTCACCTCAGACTAGGTGCACCGAGCATCTGGGTGTGGTTGATCGGGGTAGTCCAGCTCCAGTGACACGAGTGGGAGTGATGCATCCATTCCTGGTGCTTTATTTGCACACTTGCGAGTTACGATCCTCGTCGGTGAGAGAGTTGCATTATCTGATACCAATTTCATAGCACAGAGTAGGATTTGTCGAGCAAGCATGTGAGATAAACTTCAGTGTTCCAACTTCTAATGGTTGTTCGATTCTGCTCTCATTTCATGTCGGAATTTTAAGACCTTGAAGTGCACCGGAAAGACCAACATCTGAGAACTGTACTGATGTGAAGACCCTGCTCAGTCTGCTGAATCAGATGCCCTGCTTGGTTTGTGTACGGGTGATGTAGTTGACTTGGTTCATAAGATTTCAGTAGATCCTCAGTCAAATCAGGCAAACTAAAGATTGCATCCAATGTGGATCTTAAGACTTCAAAGGATCTATTAAGCTAATACCCATAGATGGTACGGTTCTACTGCTTTGTGTCCTGCTATCAGTTCAAAGTGCAATGTGCAGTGTCTAGCAACTACAACTGAATGTAGAAAGGTAAATCTAAACCCACTGAGATGGGACTGAGTTACAGATTGATTCTATGAGTTAAGCCACCGATAATAGCCTCAAGCCTCAAGAGGGAGACTGTTTATTTACAATCATCTTACAAAACATCGCCTTATCAAGAGAGTTAAAAATCCAAATTTTAATAATCAGGTTTATTGGCGCAGAATATCCAAATTAATTAGCCAAAACAGGGCTGGGAGAAGTATTGACTCCTGAACAATTCTTTCCTTCTTCTGTCCACATTCACGCCATATCTTTTCGAGAGCTTGGGACAGGTAGAGATATCGGATCCACATTCTGCATCTGTCGGTCGAAGCTGTCTGCGTCTAAGTCGAAAAGAATCGGTATACTTCCACACTTCCCTCAAATTCGGTACATATGGAAATTAACACAGTAAGTATTGAAAAGAATGTAATGTCATCGAGCAAAGAAATTTTTTCAAAAATCTGATGAAATCAAGTACTATACATAAAAACTTAAAAGTATCCAATGAAGGCTGCAACAGAACATCTACCTCATCAAAAGAAATCTATCATGAATAGTAAAATTATACTGTGGATCATCACAACTCATCTATGATAAACCTACTATGACGTGATCCACAAAAATGATCAATATGATACAAGCCAAATGGGGAAAAAAATAAGAAAAACATGTAAGGTATACGGACTGTCTAAATTTCGACTCCCATTTTCCTGCAGGTGGCAACATCATGAGCGACCTGCTGCTTCTAAAACAACCAGTGTTTCTTTTTCGGTTTCTGAGGAATTGGAGCGTCTGCAGAAAATAAAAAGTTATGCAGGCAACATAAATGTAGATTCCATGCCAGAAGATAGAAGTAGCCAATAGGAAAACACACCTCGTATTTCGTAGAGGGAATTATAGTGAACCTCAGACCAGAAACTCAACCAAAACTCTGCATCGATCGAAAGCAGTGTTAACCAGGGAAAAAGCTTCAACCATATGGAGTTTCGAAAGACCAGTTGTACATTGAACAAAAGTATTAATAGATCAGTTGCATTTGTTCACATCCAGGTTCTAAATCAAGCTATTCTCTATGTGCCTGCCATGCCAAAAGAAAACATCCAATGAAGATACCATAGATCTGGACAAATACCCATTTCAGGAGATTATCGAAGGAACTACAAGAATCTAAGATAAATTCATCGACCTAATCATTCAATCATTGCATAAGTAGAGAAATCGAGCCGACTTGGAATCTAGGGCAACTACAAATTTTGCATTAGGCGAAAATGTGAGAGAGAGAGAGAGAGAGAGAGAGAGAGAGAGAGAGAGAGAGAGAGAGAGAGAGAGTTTTCCTCTCCAGTTAAGCCCTAGAAAATCGACAAATCTTCATGAAAGCTTCGTTTGTTTAGTGGAAAATAAATTAATTGAAGAACATTTCATGAAAATGATTGTTTATATTGCTTAAAATAATTAATCAATAAAAAAAGTTTCATTATTGACAACAATTTATGCCAACATTTTCACAGGCAATGGAAACATTTTTTGTTCTTTCATTTTTGTAAGCGATATAAGCAATCATTTTTAGGAGAATGTTTTCCAAATCATTCTTCTTCTGCGAAACCAATGAAGCTGAACTATAGAGTTAGACTTACCACGTTTGGGCGCCTGAGATCGGGGCATTATTTCAATAAAACACGTATCTCTGAATGAAGTTAACAGGCAGATCTTTGCCGCAAACTGCATTGCATTAAAATACTGACTTACTAATTCAAGAAACAATATCACAAATGTTAATAAAAGGGCTCATGCAGCGAATTAAACTTGGGCCATTCACCTCAAGGACAGGACTAAAGCAATTATACCACCTCATGCGCAGTACCATATGGGACATGATCACAAAATTATTTTTATGATAGATGCTTTCTTTCCCATTATGTGCTTACAGCCACATTTGCTGGACCAGTTCAGAACTCAAAGATCACATCAATCACAAAGAATAACTTAGCAACATAGTTGCAATGATGCCTTTATAACAGAAATTTAACGACGAGTAACTATCTCAATTTTCTTATCTTACATCAAGTCATGGGAATCATATTGCAAAGAGTTTCATTGCAGAAAATGGTTGATGTGTGATTGCATTGCATAGAGACTGTAGACATGAGATTAAGTTGGAGACATAGTTCTTGAAAAATAGTAAGGGTGTTAGAACAAGAATAGAGTACCTTATCTGCAGCTGCTTGTAAGGTAACATGGTCCCCCCATTCACCAGATCTGCATCACTCGGAGGTCAGAAAATAGATAAGCGATAAACTCTGTATCAAAACAAAGATACAAAAAGCAATGATAGAATTTGAAATTTCAAGACTGGTACATCGCTGAGGCAGCAATAACAAAACCAAGACGTTAACATACTTTGCCATCTTCTTGTAATAACGTTTGTACTTCATTGGAACATAACCTTCATATAAAGAACGATAGTCTTTAAGCTGGAAAGGAGAGAGTTCAAGAATATTAGAGCACAAAAATGAGTTGCTATGTTAACTCTAATTTCTTCACTGCAAACTAGCCAAATAATTCACAGGAATTAATCTTCAGTTTATGTAGTGGGAATCCTATGGAAATCCAAATCAAACAGAAAGAGAGCATCATGCTAGACAGGGGTCACAGTGCAAAATTTGATTGAAGCATCTGACTAACTAGTGGACACAATCGCATATTGTGATGTTGTACCTGCTTCACTATGTCCTTCCTGACATGCTTGTGATATTCAGGTGATTTATACATCTGGTCTGACAATGCACGGAACTGCAAGGCAGAAAAGAAACATTTACTTATATGAGCTTTATGCTTTGTAATATTGATTTCTGAATCCAATATACCTGGCAATTTCCATCCCCAGAGACTTTCACTTCATATAACCCATAGACATTCAGCCTGGAAAAAACAATAAAGGATTTGGCTTTGATAGCTTACATGCAATGAAGAGATGTATAACCAAAAGAGAATCCTCTAAACCTATCATTTTCTGGGGAGAGCAATACAAGTGAGTTGCTGCTAGGCAAAGCAGCCTGGGTAGCGACACGGGGAGGGGGGGTGTGGGGTGGGGGGAGGAGGGAGGTGTGGTGGGGCGGTTAACAGTCCATCTGAGTTCAAGTGAAACACACATGTATGAAGAAACGTCGCCTAGATAGCATTCAGAATTATATACAAGAGGTGAGGAAAGGGGCATAGATCAACAGCAAATAGCTTCTCATGGTATAAATGAAAGAAAGCCACTCTAATTAAAAGAAAGGGGCACAGACTTTGATTATGTGTTCATTTTCTGTTAACCTAACTGACAGGATGAGTGGTCATCTAACATGGTATAATATGAGAGCTCATTCATGCTTTTAATTCCAACACTCTCTCATTAGGTTATTGCCCTGTTTCTTACGGGTAAGGCTCCTATTCTTCTGTCGCCTCATAGATGTGGGTAAGTCTACATTGTGTGATTCATGTCTCTACTTACACATGAGGCAGAGTGTCAAATATAAACTCGATATACATAGTGGTCCTATTTCCAGATAGCTTTTCCAATGGTAATCATATTTCCAAAAGGTATTCTATAGAGAAAGCTTCTATTCCACTCCACCAAATATGCTAGCTTTCTTCTTTACTAGCTCTGAAGAGTTACACACACTTTTGTTGGTATAATTAACAATGACGATTGAAAAAAGCCTTTGCCATTTAGTAGGCAAGTACCTCTGTAGCAGCCGCTGGTGATCTAAACTGGCATCGCTTAGATCGGGGATATAGGAATTTATGCGGGGAACGTGCTGAAAATTCAGAAACCAGTTCCAGGAGTTAATGATTGGAGAACTACTGAACAAAAAGAGGGTGCTGATAGATGAATGAAGCAACAATTAATAGGAGGAGCAACAAAGCCACCAGACAGACAATTCAAAACAATGTCCAAATTCACAAGTATGGACCTCTTGAATATAATCATTTTCAACCCTATCTTTTAGATGCGCTAATACATCCTTTACCCTAAGGGCACATCGTTTGTAGTCAATACTTCTGATACATGACCAGATCACCCAGGCACACCTCGCTGGCATGGCAAATGAACACACTTAAGACTGTTTTCTCATTGACAACTTCAGGCTCCCCCACATTAAATCCTAAACTCATTTTGGCACTAAAAGTTATTTTTCTCTCAATCCTCAAGAATTGGACCCACAGCAAGCTTATATCAAAGGCATCTACCATCTTTCCCAGTTGCCATCTAGCAGCATGGATGGTGACGCCACTATTGCAGTGTTCGTCCCGGACTAGCAAAAAGGCTAGTGGAAAGCCAGCCCAACATGGGTGTGGTTCTCCTAAGGTTCAGATAAATCACACATCAAAGTTTTATACCATCAATGTGAGAGTTAAGCCTCATAAGTTCTTTTTCTCTCAATCCTCAAGAATTGGACCCACAGCAAGCTTATATCAAAGGCATCTACCATCTTTCCCAGTTGCCATCGAGCAGCACGGATGGAGACGCCACTATTGCAGTGTTCGTCCCGGACTAGCAAAAAGGCTAGTGGAAAGCCAGCCCAACATGGGTGTGGTTCTCCTAAGGTTCAGATAAATCACACATCAAAGTTTTATACCATCAATGTGAGAGTTAAGCCTCATAAGTTCTTTTTCTCTCAATCCTCAAGAATTGGACCCACAGCAAGCTTATATCAAAGGCATCTACCATCTTTCCCAGTTGCCATCGAGCAGCACGGATGGCGACGCCACTATTGCAGTGTTCGTCCCGGACTAGCAAAAAGGCTAGTGGAAAGCCAGCCCAACATGGGTGTGGTTCTCCTAAGGTTCAGATAAATCACACATCAAAGTTTTATACCATCAATGTGAGAGTTAAGCCTCATAAGTTCTTTTTCTCTCAATCCTCAAGAATTGGACCCACAGCAAGCTTATATCAAAGGCGTCTACCATCTTTCCCAGTTGCCATCGAGCAGCACGGATGGCGACGCCACTATTGCAGTGTTCGTCCCGGACTTAGCAAAAAGGCTAGTGGAAAGCCAGCCCAACATGGGTGTGGTTCTCCTAAGGTTCAGATAAATCACACATCAAAGTTTTATACCATCAATGTGAGAGTTAAGCCTCATACCTTGCAATTAGGATCGTAACAGCTTAATATGGTATAATGATGCAACTCCATTACTTGTACATTTCAAGTACACAGGATGTATAAGGGCCCAAATTCTAGAAGATGGCATGCAATAGTCAAATCTCCACCATATCCTTCACACTTGATGATGAAGTTCAATGAAATAAAACATCATAAGGGTGTCAGCTACAAACTCGCACAATGGCAATGCTCCAGTAAGAGATAAAGTAGGAACTCTTTCATTCTCTTTTGTTGGGGGCCTCTCCCTTGTATGCTGTATTCAAGAACTAAGGATAAGAGAAAAAGTTACAAAAGAAAGTATGGGATCTAACCGCAACAGGAGCAAGATTAGAAAGGCGTCTAGCCACTCCTCCATCTAATTTCGCATATTCTTCAGATAGAACAAAAGCAATCATCCGATCATCGTCCAGATCCTGTTGACTGCTTAAGGAAGTTGAGCTGGAACATTCACCCACGCTTTGAGTTCCATTCCACATATTAGACATCCACAAAAGTGTGTAACCTGCCGAAGGACGACACCTTAAGTGCACTTCCCCAGCTCAAAGCTCACAAAGAAATATAAGCTCCGCGACAATCAGACATCTAGCGGAAAACCATCGAGTAGCACCATGCATTGTCCGATTAAAATGCAGAAAATTCTATTGACACAAGTCACATGACTAATTTGAAAAGACGAAACTTTACCAACTTGTAACATCGACAGAAGGACGAGGAAGTGTATGACCACCCTTAATTTTAGAGGAAAATAGGGATACCAATCAATGGAGATCTTCCTTACACTGAGATATGCCAGTTCAATCAGAGGATAGAGTACATGGTGGTGCAGGTGAAAAGCTGCACATGTGACCCATCATGACGAACACAATCCTAAGATGCCAAAACACTCGTTTGGCACTTCTAGGGGAGCATTTTCGAACGACGCCTAGGCAGGACCCACATGCAGTTATCATCAACCTAATGGCAGGCAGGCAGGCAGGCAGGCAACTCATCGGTACGGTATCGGTTTCTGGTCAATAGTGATCATCCAATCTAAGAAATCAGAGGCGTCGCCAATTCGAAAAACTAATTGCTGTCCGATAGTAAAACGATCGACGGCTACTTGAAAGCGGCTCTTCTTCACAATTTAAACACAATGAATCCTCCCAAAAAAAAAAAAAAAAAATGAAACAGGAGAACACAACCGAAACCAATCGCAGAAAAGAATCGAACGGGATAATTACCGAGCAGCAAAGGTGGATCGAAGTCACAAATTGCGAAGCGCACCACAACAACGACCGTGGAAGGTGACGACGAGCTCCGAGCGCAAAGGCGCGAAACCAACAGAAGCGACCCGCGACGCGATCGAGCAGAACAAGTATGGGAGACGTGAAGAGACGAAGAAGAAGGTCGATGCCCTTCAAAGGTTGGTCTCGGTCAGACTGGTGGGTCGAGACGCGGCAAGTCAGAGGCAGAGAGAGAGAGAGAGAGAAGAGACACGCCACGCCTTTTAAGACCGATTCGTCTGATGATGGGTCGACGTCGATCAAGAGGGGAGATATCGCACTCTTCGCTGCTTATCGCCAACCCCCGCGGCGAAGAAGGAAGTTCCGCCCGCGTGCATTCAGTTGCGATCGTGAGAGTTATCATCAAACACATCTTTTCTCCTCCCCACCCCATTTTAATTTTTAATTTTTAATTGAATCCGAATTCGGGGAGTTTGGTGTTGGTTGGCTTTCGCGGGGACTTTTTCACAGGGCTGAGGAAGGAGGGGCGCAATGCCCCGCCGACGCGTGTCCTCTGTCGGATAGCGGCTCCACCTTCCGCGCGCTGGGGCAGATCTTGAGCCCGTCTGGGTCTGGGACCCCACAATATGGCCCCGCCGTCCCGCATTTGGACATATGACGTTCGGCAAGTCTACCTTCCATCCCACTCGGGAGTTCAAAGACCTTACTAGATGGATTTTCAATTATAAAGTCCTAAAGTAACTGGGATTTTATATTTATCTCCGTATTTATGCTATTGTACAGTGAATACAGGTCCCAGATTTAACGGGGGCAGACTCCAGTAAGAATCCCAATCGTCCAGACATCCGCCGTGCCATTTCAGCCTGTAACGACCCACTGGAAAATGAGAAACGTCGAGCAGGCAGTCCGAGAACCCTTGGCCCTTCTTATTTAGCTTAAAATGCACATATGCTGTGGCACCGTCACCTCGGACATTCTTCGCGCCACACTTCTCTTCGCATCCCATCACCTCATGAAACAGCTTCTCGTTCAGGTCGACCATATCTTCTCTCCCCCAAGGTTGATAAACCATAGAAGCAGCCTCAGCACACGATCCGCTTGGTCCTTGCAACAACCCGATGGGTTCTCTGCAGTGAATGATGCAGTACAACTGCCGAACAGGAAGATCGGGGGGCATGTTCTTCAGTTGAAGGCAGAGATTCAGAGACAGTTGGAATCCTCGCGAGATGCATAACCCATCTGGGTGTCTCGGATCAGCATTGAAGACATAGAGCTCTGCACCGATGGGAGGCCTGAAATCAGTCACATCAAGTGTTAGAATAGCTCCCTATAATCAAAATGTCACTAGTCAAAAGCAATGCAACAGATATTCCCCTTTCCTCCTCCAAACCCAGAAAAGAGACATCAGACTAGCTAATTCCTGATCAATAATCTCAGAGACATTCTCTTGGCTAATCAACTACGAACCTAACAGATTATCAGACGAAAAATAAACAGTGATCTGAATGAGCATGAAATTTACACTAATATCGCAAGATCAATAAAGAGCATGCATGCCGATTTTGCCACTTAATCTACAGAAAGATCTTCTGCATGCTAAGCATTCTGCAGGCTAGCCAAAGACCTTGTAAAAGTGTACTTACCTCACTTTAAAATAGTATTTAGGGGCTCGAATAGGAATTTGGAACCAGTTCATAACGACATTCATTGCTAGTCCTCCACTGACTTTGGTAATCTCGGAGAGAGATTCTTCCCGTACTCCGTCCGTCTGATTTTGCAAATCAATAACTCCAGAAACTGCACAGTGACAAATGCTGAGCAGCTCCCTCACTTCGCAGCCGCTAAGTTGATTGTTGGACTGCAAGTGAAAACAGCTCTTGGGCTGCTCAATCACAGCCAAGAGTGAAAGGATACTTTTGGCGGTCTCGTGATTTAAGTGGAATAAGCGCCCAGACAGATTTTGCAATATCGCTGTCGGTGTAATTTTTTTGGAGTCTTCTAAACCAGAGGCTAAACTTTCATTAGGGGACAAGCTTGGAACAAAGAGAGCAAAACCAGTGACAAATGAGAGTAGCGAGCAACCTAACGCAAGTGATGAAATGTTTTGCAAACTTTTTCTGTCAATACTGACAAAAGATACAGCAAGCAAATCAAACTCCTTAGATAGCTTCATCAATCGAGATGAGATTAGAATGAGCTCCCGCAAGTACTTCATGGACTCATCCCCCCTTCTCTCAATCCCTTCGTTATTGCCATGGTCATTATCAAAAGAAATGGAAGCCGAGACTTTGATCATTTCAACCACAATTTCCAACAGTTTCACTCTTAATGCCATAAACCACGTCTGGAAGAGAAATGCTCTGTCAGATGTAGCACTAGATTGCAACGTTTTCCACGAAGACTGCAGATCAAAATAAGCATCAGAAACCACCTCTCCAAATTCAGATGAATACGTAGACTCGACAGCACTTTCTCCAGTCTTACAGAACTTTCCTCGAATAAGCACATCGGGAAGCTTGATCTTCTCTAAACATTCTGTCAAACTTGATCCTTTATCTGGTAATACAAGCATTTGAAGTTTCATCTCCGCCACAGAAAATTGAGCTAGTGATTTCAACCAGCAACAATGAGATTTATGTTTGACTCTGGCTGACAAATCGGTAAATATACAATTTGCTGTAAACCATGCTCCCTGACATGCTGCATAAAAGCCAGCATTATACGCAGGCCAGTAATCCTTGTCAGCCAATATCTTTCCTGCACACTCAATACTAAAGCATTCTCGTTCAACCAAGTAACGACAAAGAGTAGCATGGAGGTTCTCATCAACTACCTCATTATTCTTTATTGTGCAGATCCAAATAAATGGACTGTGCAACAGTAACGAGCATATTATCCGTACATAAGATGTAAATAAGCTGCAGTGCTGAATGCATTCAGCCAGAACCTTAATTTTATCAAATATCTGGGTGGTAATAGCACCAGCTTCACTTAGAACTCCCATGAAAGCTGTCAAAAATCTGCAAATAATAAGTACAAGGTTTGATATTCTAACTATGTTTCCTTCCTTCATATATTCTGTACCATCATCCACTGATAGGCCATTTTCTTCTGACGACCTAGCACCCTCACACTCATTTATAAGACCTTTAACAACCAAACCAGTTTGATCCAGCACCAAAGCACCCAAATCCAAGTCTCCGCTAGCCAGACGAAGAAGTAGCCTGAGCATAATCTTAACTTCACCAAACACTTGAGAGTCACTATGAGAAGGATTTGAGGATGGCCTAACCAAAAAAAGAATCCGATCAACGATGGATCTGACAACTTGCAGAGGCAGAGAAGAATAGTACCCAACAGATCTCATTTCTTCCCTCACAATCACCATAAGAGATGCATCTACTAAAAGACAAATGGCTAAGATGCTCTTTGGCTTGGTAGGACGTTGGGATGCAATACTTATAAATATCTTAGTGAAATCGAGCATGTCTGTGGGAGACATGTTTGGCAATACATAGAACCGAACCTGCAAAAGTGGATAGATCTCAGTATACTTCAATCAGGATACCACAAAAAATAAATCAGATGAAGAATGCAGGAGCATTTAAGAGACGTAACCTGACACAAAATCCGTAGAACTTGGCATTGAAGACCTGTAGGATGGATAGGATCATCTGCTATCCTGAGCAACTTCTTAACATTTCCAGCATCAGGGAAATGAAGAACTCCTCTTCTGTAGACATAATGGATACATCTGAGTGCCATTTCTTGCATAAACAATGTTTTCCCTTCACTCAAAATTGAGAAAAGCAAGTCCACCTGCATTTAAATGTCAAAATGCCAGGCAATTATACATCAAGAGTAGAAATATGCAATCATTGCCACGATTAGGGATGAACAGCAAACTTTCAATACAGTCTAAAACCAATAAGCGGGTTTACAGCCAACTACGAGCCATAGGGAGTTATCTATCAAGGTCATGTCAAGCAAAATAGTACTACAAGGAGATAATATTCTTGTCCTGAATTAGTTGAGTCCAAATGTGCTACAACCAGTTGTTCTCTTCTCTGTGAAGAGCACGGAGAATCGGAAGATGAAGGGGGTTACCAAACACAAACTCCAGACTTCCCAAGGCTAAAACAAGAGGGAAAATATCAGTGACACGAAACAATTTTCCAAAAAGGTTGATGATAGAACAGTCTAATCGACTGGATTTGCTCCCCTGTTGAAGAGCCAAGAATGTCC
The DNA here is from genome assembly GCF_020921035.1 of Rhodamnia argentea. NCBI lineage: Eukaryota > Viridiplantae > Streptophyta > Magnoliopsida > Myrtales > Myrtaceae > Rhodamnia > Rhodamnia argentea. The sequence goes on from NC_063160.1 coordinate 22,615,748, forward strand.
TGTATAGTGCAAGTTGCAACCAACTAAAAGGCAGAAACATCTTAGCTTTTCCTTGAACAAATGATTTACGCTAAGAGCATGCGGTTGAAAAAGCAATTGAGGACAAACATCCAACTGCGAGATTTCTCAAAGTTATGAATATTTTACGTTAAACTTACCTGTTCAGAAACAAGTAGAGGTGATGTGCAAGCAAGTTTTGATAGTGACACCATCATGGCAGCAAGAAACTCCTCATCAACAGAGCCTAAAAGCATCTTTAGACCTGTCTGCAAAAATTAATGCTTAGTAAACTGTGAATAATTGTCAACAAACATTCATGTAAATAAATTTACGAAGCTTATAATAAGACTTCTGCTTCTGACTGCTGACTATCATCCTATACCATCAAAGAACAGAATAAGCTAGCGATAGCTAAGAGCAAAAATTCCAATTACCAGTATGGTGCCGAATTGCAGGCACTTATATAATAGAGTGGCAAGGCATTTGCTGACACTACAAGAAGAGATAGAATTTAACATGAGATTATTTATTTATATGAGTGGATTTTGGGCCAATACAACATAATTCTTTAGTTCTAGAATTAATTTTAAGAAACACGTCAAAGTGACACAGCTAATATGCTACATCCACTGTCAGATATTACATCAACACTAGAGTCTCTGTTCACATTCTTCTCATGTCAAGGCACAAGCAATAACAAACCAATCATGCCGAAGTTAAAAGATTTTTTTCTTGCGAATGCATGTCTCGCAAACAAGCATAGAGAAACTGCTGAACCTTGTAAGCTCCATCTGCAATCAAACATGAGCAGTTCATTTTCGGGAAAATGCGTGCTCCAGCCAACCTAACAGTAGATGATGTATCAGGTGAACTCATCAGATTAGCAAGCATCTGCAAGAAAACCAATGCAAAGTCATCTGCTAACTCACAAAAACACCCTCCCGCAAATAAAGACGCCTGCACCTGCAAAAAAACAACAAAATTCAAATGAATTCCTTTCGATCATATACTGCATTAAGTCGACAAATTGTCATGCGTAGAAAAAAAAAAAACAAGAATTGTCCTAGCAAATTGGAGAGGTGTGAATATGAAGCAAAACATATAATCCCCCTGCTTATACGCTTAATAAACACTTGTTTTGTCAACAACAAAAAAAAATCAACAAAATGTCCAATAATCATAATATACTGTGCTTCCAACAAGCAACAATGTTAATCCAATTTCAAAAGTACACTAGCCTTACAGCTCCAAACTAGACAAACAACAGGTGCCAGCTCAAAAAGCGCAATTGGAAGTATGTCGTTCACACTGTCAACGAAAGTGAGACAATGGGGTTTGAAACATTTAACACGTAACCAATCTAACCTCTAAAATCTCCGAAGAAACCAAACTTGAAAGTATCAGGTACCGCACATGAGCACTATCTTTAGCGAAATCAGCGCAACACCCGAACATCACGAGAGCCATCGCTCTCGATTCGACATCCTCACCATCAAACACAACCTTCATTCTAGTCAGCAACTCAGTGGGATTATTCACGCGACCTTTCGACAAGATCCCCAGCACCACATCCCCGCTCCTCTTCCTACTGCATCTGCGGAGCCTCCGGAAGACCCTGACAACGGCGCGCTTGATTTCTCCGTCGCCTGACAAAAATGCATCGGCAAGGCGTAGCAGGATCGTGTTGGCAAAGAGCCTCTCCTCTCCGGGAACCAACCCGTACATGCTGTAGACCGACATGGTCGGCTCCGGTTCGGAGCTCCATTGCTCCAACCTCTGCCCCACCTGCAGTATTGCTTCGACCGCTCGACCTGTGGTTAACGAAACAAGGCGTTGATTTTAAGCGAGTATGAAGGTGTATGGTATCGGAGCCAAAAGGTGAACTTACCAGGCATTCTGGAGCGGAGGGATTTCTCGAGCTCGATGCTCCAATCCATGGCGCAAGCTGCCGATATCTTCTCCATCGATTCGACTTCGCGGAATCATCAAAAGAAGAAGAAGAAGAAGGAGGAGCACACAAGTCTAGGAGATGCTGAGAATCGAGCGTATAAACCCTAGTCTTCTCAGTTCGATGAAGGTGGAAGCAAGAGATTTCGCGGGGTTTTTGGTTGATGAGGCAGGTCCGTTTCGCCACCTACGACGCCGTTTCCATATGGTGCCGCCTGCATTTTTATTTGGGAAAATTCTTTTCAAATGAGGTCTTAATTGCCCTCATTATTTTAAAGAATAACCTAAGAAAATTTTCATTATTTACCTTTAGTCTTTTTTCTTTTCTATTTTCATGTTTCTTTTTTCCTTTTTCTTGCCCTCGGCGGCCTCGCCCGAGAGAGTCGAGGGTTGCCCTTGCCTAGGCCCTCGCCAATAGCCTGCCAACTACCCTCAAAAAGGGGAAAACAAAGAAAAAAATACAAAAAAGTAAAATGATATAAAAAAAAAATGTCATTAGTTAGACCCTTCTTTAAAATAATTTAGACACTTTATGCTCTTATTTGAAAAAATGATGGCACTCTAAACCCTTATTTGAAAATTTTCCTTTTTATTTGGGCTTGTATTTGTATTCATTTTTCCTCTGTTAATAATGCTAAAGCATTCTTTTTCATAGGACGAGCGGTTAGTACTTGTAATAAGCACATAATAGGAAAACCTAATTTAGGAAATTTATTTGGACTTTTCAAAATGAGTCATAAATTCAATTTTTAACCCATATTTAATGAGTTAAGTCGTTAAAGGGATTAGTTGTATTTAGTAAATTGGTCATTACTAAGTTTAGGGTGGTAAAGCAGGGAATAATATTGGTGATAAATGTGCAAAAATTATTTAGACTTAACCTACCTTTGTAACTCTCTTTTCACTCTCTCTCGCCGTCACTCGATCTTGCACCCGCTTGCACCTCATTTTGTGCACGAATTTTCCAAAATTGAATTAACTATGGAAATGTTTCAACAACACGAGTCAAGCATGGATCACTAGATTTTCCATTGCGTGAAAACCGATCAATTCGAGTCGAACAATCTTCGATCCGACCCAAACCCAATCAATCTAGACCCGCGCACCCGCTTGACAGATCTAACTTTATTTTCTGAAGTCTTCAAGTTTACCTACTGTAATACCAGCCACACCCCCACAGAAGGGAGCAATCTTGGTGCGCTAAAAAATCTCGAGTTATATCGATTTCAGTAAATCATACGTTAGGTCGATGACGTTGATGCTCAAGCTCAGTTCATCATCACAAAACAAAATCGACCATTTGCACGAGGATTTCAAGCTCCCTCCATGGTCTTGGGACTTGGAGTGGAATAGGACGAGGACACCTCCCCTCTAAGACAACCTCGGAAGTTTTCTTTAATATGAAGTAAGAATCCTATTTTCTCAACGGATTATATAACAAAGATACTGTTTAGGAAAAAAACAAAGTTGTATTTCACTCACGAATCATCTGTTCAACTTTAAACTCCGGTTCATTGTAAATATGATTACACTAATCCACTTTATTTTCTGAATTCTGTATCATGTTAAATTCGCGAGGGAATCGGAGAGAGCGACCCAAAAAATGGCGCGAAGGGAAGTCAAACCGAAAAGACCGATAGGCCCTCGCTCGTTCCTAGCCCCTTCCCTCCTTCAACGCGACGATTCGTCGTCAATCTGAGTTCGCAGCTCGATAACGGGAAAAAGACTAAGATTGGAAGATTTGATGGCCGAGTGGCGAATCACTGCGGACTCCGATCCAGCGCGTCGTTGAACCGCTTCAGCGAGAGCTGCTTCTGCATCCTGATCTGCCGGTGGAACCGCCGGATGAACAGGTCGGCCACGCGGTCGATCTCGTCCTCCAGCACGAAGTCCTCCCCTTCCTGCTTCGAGTTCTTCACCAGATCGATCACCGACCCCCCGGGGTCCTCCAGGTCCTCGAGGCCGGACAGCGAGCGCGTCAGATCCGGATACTTGTCCTCCTCCTCGCCGCCGCGAGCTGACGGCTCGCGAGCCATCCCGCGGGCGTAGAGGACGACCGCCCTGCTACGGTCGGCCGATTCACCGTCCTCGCAGCCGCCGTGCCCGCGCGGGCCGAGGAGGGTCTGGAGCTTGTGGGAGATGGACTCCACGAGGAGCCGCCTGTTGCGGAGGAGGGAGAGTAGGGCGACGCGAGCCTTGAGCGCGTTGGTCTTGCTCTTGAGAGCCAGGGACTTGGCCTTGGTGAGGCCGGCGAGGACGCCAATGACGTGCTTCAGGAATCCCGAGGCTTTGTTCCTCATCTTCGATTTCGCTCTCGGCTTTTCGAATCCCCCGGCCTTTTTTTGATTGAAGTGACGGTGGATTGGATGGAACGAACAGGGGATGTTCGTATTTGGGGGGGATTGAACAAAAAGGCTCAGTGGTTTGGCATGGGAAGAGCGGAGGAAGGTGGATGGGGGTTTATATAGAGAGATTCTTTTGGTGTTGCGTTGCATGGATCTAGAGAGAGAGAGAGGCGTGGGGATTGAGGAAAAGGAAAGTTGATGAAAGTGAAAGTTAAAGTCCCAAAGCGATGTACACGTGGCTCCGTATGTTTGGTCGGATGTATAATCCATCAGGGCTCTCTAATTCTTGTAATGTGATTGGGTATGGTCTTCAAAACTTCGGTTTAATGCGATGTTCTGTGTACTTTACATTGGAATATCAAACATGTGTGTTGAAAATGCAGAGAAGCCCCGCCTCGAGAAATTGATGTGGTGTGGTGCGCTTAATATTTAAATTGGCCCATACCACTTGTTTAAGCAATTTGTTGGCAACTTATCGACGCTTTCATAAAGTTACCATCTCATTTTCACAGCTTGCAAACTAACAGCTTGTCTTATGTTTTATCAACTTTCATTTGGTTTTGCCCTCATGCCTTAAACTTACCAGCTCTTATATAAATCTACCAATATATTTGAGCGACTTACAAATTGTTATTATTTTCCAATGAAATGACCACCTAGTGTTGGATCACCAACTCTCATTCAATTTGCTTATTGATGTTTGTTTGGTTGTCTTTGTAATAATCCACTTTTCTCGTCGTTCTTTTTTAACTTTTGTTTGCATGTGTAACGAATGCCTTAATTTTATCTACTCTTATGCATGAGTTAGTAATTTTTATATGACTTACCGGTTTTTCTCCCTATTAGGTTATCCTATTAGTTTTGATTTACCAACTTTCATCCTGGTCGATTATCAACATCCATTACATTCTTTAAAAGAAATCCCACTTTTCTATTGAGTTATCGACTTTCATTTGCCTTACTCAGCCGTACCGGTACATTAAATTTACCTCTAGAAAAGTTGGCAAATTACAAAAATCAAATAAACACCGCTCAGTAATTCAAATGAGAGATGGTAACCCAAAAATAGTTTGTTACTTAATTTGATAAAAGTTTGTAAAGTCGCTAGCATGGCAATTTCATATAAGAGTAAGTAGAGGTTGAACATTAATAAGAAGTTATTCAAATGAACTTGATATTTGACCGAAAAAAAATATTGATCAGTGGACAAAAACTTGGTAATTTTAACACTACAGAAAAAGTCAGTAATTTTATTGGCAAGTTACCAACAAATTACATGAAGAAAAATTATGTTTTTGGACTTCGAAAAAAGGAATTTTACGATGGAGATGCATATGCAAATAAAGATCAACCGTCTCGAGATTGCTTTACCCTCATCGAATACTTATAAATTTATGTTAAAACGCCATTTCATCTCACTTTTTATCCCTTCAAAATTTACCATTCCAAATAACGAGAAAAGGGTTATCAAAATAACTATTCTTTCACCCGTTCCCTTCAATCGAAAAATAACTACTCACTTTTTCTTTTTTTGAAGTTGCTCTCGATCTATTTGTTTTCTTCTTCTTATCTTCTTCTTAATTACATATCTTAGTTGCTCCACTAAAAATGACAATTGCTTAAACAAGTGGTTTTCTTTTACGTTGGAATTAACGAGAAAACATTTTCGACCGCGCTCTTTCTCGTTCGGTGCGTCTGGTGCCCCACTTGCTTTGACTATTCATTACATCGATAGCCTTTTGAACTAAGTGATTCTAACGTTGGATGCAACGGCGAAGTTGCTAGTATTAACGCCTTCTTGTGATAAAGGTTAATCATTGTTTATTGAATTTATTGACTAATACCTATATAGTTGACATATCTAATCACAAGAAGGGCAAAGGAAATGCTAACTGTTCACCATATTTCAAATCCACGATATCTTACTATTAGCAGAATCATCAAAGAAGTCATAAACCTATCATAAGGCCGCCAATTCAACCTTAAAATTTTTAATTTGACCAATTTAATTCACTATAGTCCTTCCGGCTAATTTTGATAGGAATCTCGGACATAGCGGTTCGGTTAGCACATTTCATTCTACATGGCACGACGGATGATGACATAGACGATTTTTTCAATTTTTTAAACACATTATGCATTTTCCGCTTTTTTATTTTTCTTTTCTTTCGTTTTCCTTCCATCGGTTGCCGGGGCCTCGGCGATGGCCACAGAACTTAGGAGAGGGCGGTGGCCGTACAATTATTCTAGTATTTTTGGGCTAACTAATCCCCTTTACCAAGCCACGCGTGGTATTATATGCCATCTTTTCATATAAGATGTATTCGTCATATACATATATTTACGTATAAATGTATACGTCCGTACTCATCCCAAACGATCTTCTTTTTGCAACAACTTGGATCGTAACAACAGCTTCCAACGAGGGCACGAGCCAAAGACGTGGAGGAGAAGAAAAACGAAACGTCGCCGTCTAGAAGAACACGATACACACTCAGGTTTAGGTACAAATCACGATTAAGGAAGACTATCAAAATCGAGCAATCGGCCATGGTCGAGAGCCGACTCCATTGAGGTCGATAGCCACGTTAGTCCATGCCAACCCGTCAAATTCGACCCGACCCAAATAAAATAATTCCCGACCCAAAAAGAAGAAGAAGATCAATTTAACACTTTTTGACCCCATTTTCCGTACAATGCAAATCAAGTGACTTATACCGGACCCGATCCATATTACTAAAACACTTTCTCATTTAACCTGATTTAGGAAAACTCACACCCTAACCGAAGTGAGTGAGTACGAGATAGAGCGAGGGCTATAGAGAACAAAGAGAGAATCATAAAGATAGGTTAGGTCTTTGAAAGTTATAAGCCTATTTAACACACATAAGTTCAATCCCATTTCTAACTCATTTATTAAATGCAATCAACTCATCTTACAACTCAACTCATCACGTATGGGTTAAAAAATGGGTTTATGACCCGTTTTGGTAGGTTTAGGCCCCGTGTCCTTATATTTCATCCTCGACGATGCACGTTGTCAATGGTACCTCAAAGATATTTAGCTACGGCGATTCGTCGTGCATTGGCAATACTTAAATAAAAAAATGGGTGCCAAAGCAAGGAAACCCTAATTTGCCAAACCAAGGGGCGCTTACCCAATGAAGAACCACACCCCACTTGTTGAATTTTGTGGAGGAAAAGTTAATTTGGAGGAAAAAGAGACCCCACTAAGCAAATAATATAAAATGTGGAAGAGCAAAGGCAAGAGGGGAGGGGGTGAGTCGCTTTTGCTTTATGTGCACTCGCCGCTCTTCCGGAAAGTAGGCAAAAAGCAAACCCTAAATAATCGGCAAAGCAAAAAACGTATCGATGTCGACCAAATGTCCATAAATTGAGAAATTGTTTATTGTAATTTTTATAGAATTAAACATTGCGTGAGAGCTTGTGCATGCTGCACTCAGAGCTGTAAAGCTCCGTAATAATATTATAATTGCTAGGGCCAAAAAAGAAAAAGCAAAAAAGGTGACACAGTAGAGAAGCACGCCCCAAAGAAAGAAAAGATTAGAGCAAGGCGACAAACGTTAATTGTTAATATAAGTGAGTTTTGCTTTACTTTGATGTTAACAACGTTAGATATGCATTGCATGCCCGTTCGCGTGGTCATGCTCGTGAGGTTAAATGTGCGGTCAATGCTAAACGTGAATTAACCCACGTGCAGTTCCTTCGTAGCCAAAAAGAAATTGGCAAAGTTACCAGAAAAAGCCTCCGAATTTATCGTGCATATATCAATTCAGTCATGAATATTTTGATTTAATTAATTGAGTCTTGAACTTTATGATGATTTGTCAATGCAGTCCTTCCAGCAATTTTAGCCGATGACCCCCGATATATATGCCGGTTGTTCTATGCAGCAATGTCGGCGTCAATATGGACAGGTTTTTGAATGTTGATTTTTTTTTTTCTCTTTTCTTTTTCCTTTCTTCTGTGGCTGATGACAATGGCAAGCGACATGCCACAACCGAGGGCCGGTCGGCAAGGCCCAATCTCACCAAATTCAGGCAAGATCGACCCTCGTTGGCCCTATCCCGTGGCCGGTTGCTAGCCATGGAAGAAGGAAAAAAATAAAAAATAATATTCACGTTAACGCCTATCGTGCCACGGTCAAAGGGCACACTTGTATTTATTCAGGAATTAGGATACGTGTTAATAATTATTTTCTTGACTTCCGTTGGTAGAAATACTGAAACTTGCAAAGGACCAAGCGAGAAATAGTTCTAGTACTAGTTATAGATCATGGAGCTCAGCATGTAAAGGGAATTGTAAGACCGGAACTTCAGGTTGCCAGTCAGTCGCTACCCTAATTGGGGTTAGGCCCATAGCCTTTTCGTCCTTTCTTCTATTAAGCCCAAACTTGTTCCCAATATTATGCCAGAATAAAACTTCGTTAATTTCTCAAATGACAAACGCAAACTCAATCAAAAGAAAGGTCAGCTAACATAGAAATATCACAAGCATATACTCAACAGTCCATTTATCGACACGGCGAGGATCACACGACGCGTGTTCTCCTAACACTTCACGTGAAATAATCGGATCCGGTAACGACAGGATTAGAAAGCTGTTGTAACAAATTCCACGTCTGTTTCGAACGTACGGAGCCGAGCGGCCATAAAGTGATTGAGAAATTATGGAGAGGTTAAGGTGCGGCATTCATCGTAGACAGGCAAGAGGGCATAATGTTAAGTTACGAGACGTCGATTTGATTCGTTCTATGGTAATTTAGTAGATGAAAAGCTGTACCAGTGAAAGTATCCCTCTTTTGATTCTTCTCTCTCTCTCTTTTTTGACAAGTTGATTTTAATAGACAAGTACCACTCGACGAGAATAAAACGAAAGGAAGAGGGTATGGTAAGCACCAATGCATTCACAAAACGGCATTTTTCCAATGATCAAACGGAGTCTTCTGTTTTTCAAGGCAAAAAAAGGAAAACGAAAAGACTAAAGGGAGAAAAGCAAACCAAATCAAGAAGAAAACGTTTCGAATTGGCCGAAAAATAAAGGGACGAATGCGTTGGAAGTCCTAAAACTTGTCGTGAAAGTGTAATTAACTCATAAAACTTTCAAAATGTGCAATCTAAGTCATAAAACTTGTCGGGAAAGTACAATTAAGTTCTAAAATTTTTAAAATGTGTGATCGAATTCTAAAACTTGTCAAATCGGTGAAATCAAGTCTTTCCGTTGATTGTTTTTTTTGCACTTTCATAATAAGTCGTAGGACTTTCGGTACATTTGTCTCAAAAAGAAAGAAGAAGAAGAAGAAGAAGAAGAAGGCGACGAAGACGAAGGACGTGCATGGTTTCTATTCTCCTTTAATCACATCATAGCTTGATTAGAGGAGAAGGAAGTGAACGGAAAACATGGTTTTGAACATGGATTTTGCACGTCAGTCAACCCTTCCTTTTAAGACTATTTCCACAATCACATCCAATCTACAAAAGCTAACGTCTACGATTCAAAAAGTGCAAAAAAAAAAAAAAAGGGGGTAAAAAAGATCAAACGTATCAGATCCAAAACCCGTCTCGAACGTACAGAGAGCCGGGCGATCGTAAAGGTGAAGGGCATTTTCCCCGATGATGAAATGGGGTGTCCTACCTTTCAAGGCAAAGAAGGTGAAAAACGAGAGAGCAAAGGGAGAAAAGGCAAAAACCAAATCGAGAAGGAAAACCCACGTGCGTGATTTCTATCCTCCCTTCAATCACATTTTATCGAAGCTTTGATTAGAAGAGAAGAGAAGTGAAGGGAAAAACATGGTTTTGAACATGGGTTTTGCACGCCAATCAACCCTCCCTTTTAAGACTATTTCCACAAATCGGGGTCGAATCTACAAAAGCTAATGTCGGCGATTCAAAAAGTCCAAAAAAAAAAAAGGGTAAAAAAGATCTCGAAAATTCGTTCCACCACCCTTAAGAAAAGCACGAGAAGTGGGGGACTTAAGCCGCACTTCATGCTCCATTATTGAGCGTAGAGAGAAGTCAAGCTTCCCAGATGTTTCGCATGGGAAATTAATTAATTAGTTCCAATGATTAATTGAACCCTAATTAGGTAATTAAGGAAAGCTTTGAAAAGGAGTGATACAGACTGGTCACAGCTTCTAAGTTCTAAAGCTCAACTTTGAGGAGCCTTAAAGGCCTTTGACGTCTCAAAGCTCAATGCAGCAATCTTTCCCTCTTTGATGTATGTATGTATGTATGCCTTGTCATCGTTAACATTTGGAAAATGCCTGCGAGTCTCGGGATTAGGATGCGAGATGAAAACTGTGCCGTTCTCTGGCTCCGAAGAAACATCGCGCGGGCAAGCTAGCTTTTGCAAGAAAGCGCACATTTTCCATTGACCGTGACTCTCAATCAGACACGATGATTTTCCTTTTATGGTTCTGGTGGTGCTCCCGGGCCTCAACATCGATAGTTTTACCCCCACAACGTCATATGCATATTTACTGAGGGCTAAGAGCAAACTTGATTGGGTTAATTGGACATATATTCAAGTGAATATCCGGCGTGTAGTTGGAGATTTGATCATACATTGTCCAAAGAGCGTTTCTTGGTGGGCTAGGGACAATAATGAAGGCAAGCCTCGAAAAAATTATCCAAAAGAATTCTAAACATATTGCAGTTTTGCCAATTGAGTCCCATTAATGTTGAGGCCCGGGAGCACCACTAGAACCATCCAAGCTCAATGTAGGAATCTTTCCCGCTTCGATGTGTATATGTATGCCTTGTCATTAGTAAGATTTGGAAAAGGAAATGGACATTGTCTCGATGTACTTCCGTCGTCGTGCTATCGCGAGCTACAATAGTTGGAAAAACTCACTTACTTGTCCTGTGAGTTAACATCTGTGCATCTCGGGATCATAATGCAATGTGAAAACTGTGCTGTATCGCACGGGGCAAGCTGGCTTTCGCAAGAAAGCGCACAGTTTCCATTGACCATGACTCTCAATCAGACACAATGATTTACCTTTTATGGTTCTGGTAGCGCTCCAGGGCCTCAACATTGATAGCTTTGCCCCCACAACATCATACACATATTTATAGAGGGCTAGGAGCAACCTCGATTGGGTTAATCGGACATATATTGTTCGAGTGAATATCCGGCGTAGAGTTGGAGATTCGATCATACATCGTTCAAAGAGCGTTTCTTGGTGCGCCAGGGACAATAATGAAGGCGAGCCTCCCAGCTTTAGAGCTTGAGATGTATATAGGATGGTGCGTAGATGGGGAAAATTGTCGAAAAAGTTATAAACATATTGCGGTTTTGCCAATTCAGTTCTAAACCTTTTTATGTTTTGCCAATTGAGTCCTAAACATTTTCATGTTTTGTCAATTGAGTTCATTCGGGTTATTTTAGTCAAAAATTACCGACAATGACGTTGGCCGTCCTCCATGGCACAATTGGTACCGACATAGATAAAATTTAATATCATTTTAATATTTTGGACATTTGCGGGCAAAATTGGCTTGATAAACTCAAGTGGCAAAACGTGAAAAGATATAGAAGTCAATTGACAAAATTAAAAGATTTTAAGGCTCAATGGCAAAATTGCAACAGGTTTAGTACTTTTTGGACAAATTCGATTGAACACAACTCTCTCGCTCGGAGACAGTAACTTTCCTTTTATGGATCCGGCAGTGATCTCAAGCCTCGACCTCAGTAGCTGTACCCCCCACGACGTCATACATATACTTACAGCGGCTTGCCATTGGCGACTCCGATTACATTAGCCGTGCACATATTCCGTGTGAATATCCGGCGTACAACTTTAGAGATTCGATCATCACATCGTTGCAAAAAGTGTTTCTTGGGAGGTTAGGGACGATCATGAAGGCGTGCCTTCCAGCTTTAGAGCCTTGAGAAGTACATAGGATGGTGCTTGGATGCTTCTCCAATCAACAAAGAACATGTGACCCAACAATGATTGCCCTAGAGCTCGTCCTTGGCTTTTGGACAAGAGAATACACTTTTGTTGAGTTGGTTCCGGATCGTACGCCAAGTATATGTCCCCATGTGATGCTCCAATGTCTCGAGTTTGTCGGCGACCTGCTGGAGGAAGAAGATGGGAAAAAAAAAAAAAAGAAAGAGAAAGAAAATGTAAATAAAAAAAATATAATTTTAAAAAAATATTAAAAATATTTTTAAAAATTATCAATATTAATGTTGATCGCGTCACATCAGTGGCTTTCAGCCAGATGAACTGAACATGCATAAATATAAAAGATTCAAGACTATATCAGCCCAAAAAAAAAAATTCAAGACTGAATTGACACAATTCCAATTGATTAAAGATTTTTTTTTTTAGTAATTCTCCTGTTAACATTTCAACAAAAAATAACAAATTTTCCCCCACAAGAAAATGTAATTTGTCGGAGACAACAAGTCATTGAGTCCCTGTCAAGACCAAGACCACCCACTTCTCCCCCCCAGTTCATTCCAGCTTTTAAGCAAAGACATGGATCCAACCATTAAATAGTTTAATTTTGGATTTTTTTTTTTTTTGCATGAGTTCTTCTTTTTTTGGTCTTATTTTTTTTGTCATGAGTTTTTCTTTAACTCAATTTTTTTTCATGAGCTTTTTTTTAACTCAATTTTTTCGGCAGGAGTTTTTTTTTTTTTTTTTTGGGGGTCATATTTGGCATGAGTTCAATGGCAGATCTTTATGAGAAGAGGAAATAGGTGAGGCCAAAACACAAAAAAAGGAAAAATTCTGGACTTTGGGGCCCATTTTCTTTGGCACACCAGCTGGCAATTTCTTGCAACAGGGGCCTTGCAATATCACAGCCTTCTTTTCAGTCCATGAGAATACCAACGTTGACCAAACTTATGTGTCAAATTGGACTTTTCCAACCCTAATAATTGAGAGGTGGGTGTAGCTAGACAACGCGGCTAAAAATCTATTAGGACAACTAATCAGTTAATGACTGTTTAAGTACAATGCAAGTGATATGGTAATTAGTCCCTGCACCGTGTAATGCTACTCTCTCTAAGCTAAATGGAAAAAAAGAGCAGCTCTACCAGAGAAGCTTTCCTTTTGCGAGGGGAAGAAGGGGCAGGTGGGCGGGACATCGATTGTCTTTGAGGCTTTGTCTACTTAGATCTAAAACTTACATGGCGATGCTTACGATTTCGATAGCCATATCAATAGTTTGGAGGAGATCTCTTGAAAAATATTTAGTGCTTGTTTCGACCGACTCTCCATTCTTTGACCTAAAAGAGAGGGGACGCTCTCGCGAGCCGCTCTTTTGTGAGAGTCTCGGTGCTAATCGAATAATTCGAAATTTTCGTATCTCGTGAGGGCACCAAACACATTCAAAAGTGGATCGATTTAATTTAACTAGATTGCAATCGAATTTGTCTAAATTCACACTTTAATGGAACAATTCGATTCTAATTGAAGTACCCACATAAAGATACGTACGTTGCCTACCCGTCTTTCAGACTTAGTTTTCTTAGCCAAGGCAACTAAATAGCCGTTGAAGAAAAAGGGCAGCAACAAATTCGAACTTCTCCGACCAAAAGTAGTCCCACTCCACAGCTCAATTATTACCAGTATTCATTCAGGCAGAACCAATGTTAGCTGTATTGAACTCAGAATAATTTAGCTATAGGTGGTCCCCACAGCCCTTTTATATCCTTATTTTCCTATTATTTTGTTTTAGCTTTTTCCTCTTTTGAAAAAACATATTGTTTATGTTAAAGGAGGGGAGCGGTTGTTGGGTCCATTTGAATATATGGTCGTGATGCCTTTCCAAAGGACATTGATGGGTACGTCTTTCCTATTTCCCTTTCCTAATCATGGGGCCATTTTCTCTCTTTTTATTTAATTCTATTATTTTTTTTTTTGTGACTTACCTTTGTCTTCACTTTTCATAATAATTAATCCCGTCAAGGCACACCATGTCCCGCCCCTATAAATTGGCATCTCGATCCGGCTCCCTTCTCATATTCATTAAGGGTTTTTCTTCGGCTTCTGCGAGGTCCCGCCTCGCAGAACAAGAAAGCCCGTCGCTTCTCAATCCCTTCTTTCTCATAAACACACGCAAAGAAAAGAATTTATCTTTGTTGCTTTTATCGAAATTTTTGATTTTAGGGTTTGAGAAGTGGTTTGTGAATTAGCTTTGTGGAAAAAAGAAAATGGAGTTGCCTAACTCTAGAGTGAATTCTCCCATGGCCAAGAGGCTATGGAATGTGCTGAGGATCTCTTTCTTCATGATAAGGAAGGGGATCATGTCAAAGAGGAAGTTGATCATGGACATGAACATGATGATGAAGAGAGGGAAGCTCATGAGGAAAACCCTAACCAACCTCCTCTTCCACCACCACCACTCCAAGGCCGTGGCGCGCGGCGGCTCTGCCATACGGGAATACGAGTTCTCATGCAGCAACAGCCCGAACCCTGTTTTTTTCCGCGTGCCGACACGGAACAAGCACCATTTTTTTCCATGCATCAACCATCCTCAAGTCATAGAAGAAGAGGAAGATCAAGAAGATGATCACGAAGAAGAGGCTAAAGCTGTCGCTTTAATGCCCAAGACTCCGGAGTACGACTTCAGCTTCCATTTCGGCGCCCCCGGTGAACGCGTAAACAAGGAAGACGAGAAGCTGAGCCCTCTACTGCTATCTCCATTCGCTGTAAGGGTCTCCAACTATTCATCGGAAGATGAAGATGATGAAGGTGGGAATTATTGCGGAAGGGTCGATGACGAGGCCGAGGAGTTCATCGGGAGGTTCTATGAGCAATTGAGAATGCAAACTCGGATGCAACTTCTGCAGTATTAAGAGAACATTGTGCCGTATCTCGAAGAATGAAATCATCAGCTTAAGCCCGAAAGGTGAGAGTACAGGTGAGCATGCCACTGTACATCCGCCTTATCTGGTTCGGTTCGGGTTGAGATTATGCAGATGAAGATGGCCATCGCTTGGGCAAGATTAAACTTTTAAATCCCGATCTATCGAAACAGTGATGATATATATATACACACTGGTTTTCTATGTATACCGTGAATTGGTGGCGTCGTGCGTGTAAATTTCTCTGAGTTCTTTCCTTTCCCTCCTACATAACACGGTCTTATCGCTTTCGCTATACCGCCACTAATAATGTCTATACACCATCGCACCGCATCCGACGCTAGGAGGCAGCGAAGGATTTCGACGCATTAGAATATGGATGATGCTAGTTGGCATTTCATAATAACAACATGTGGTTGCAGCTGTTGCTTCTCTGCTTCTTTTCTCCTTTCTGTTGCTTTGAGTCCCCACCAATGTCCATGGCTGTCACCTAACCCTCCTTCCTCGCTTTTCATGCATGTTAGGATCAGCAACGGAGGAAAGAAAGAAAAAAGAAACATACCTTTCCTTTTTAACTTTCTATGAGAATGTGTGGTGGGTGTATGTGCATATGCTTCGGATGGAGCGTAAAAGCCTGTCTGGACATTGGAATCGCCAGGTTGGGTTCTCACGTTTGGCATAGCTAAGCCTTTTTGGTGGTGGTACTGGTATTCAAAGTGGAGAATGCTAGACAATGCCGATTGTTTGGGCACAAAAAAAAAAAAAAAGGTTATTATTGGTTTCGTGAAATAAATGCTAGCATTCGGGCACCAAAGAAGCAAGATTTAGGGCAGACATTTGAACATACTCAGGATCTCATAGACAGTAACTTTGCCTAGAATCCTCCAGCCACTGGTAAGTAGTCCTAATTTACACGTGTTAGAAATTGCAACCCAAAGTTGGGTTGGATTGGACTTTCTAATACAGTAGCAGAGCTAGTGTTATTCTTTTTCGCGTATATGGACCCATATACGTGAATATAAAGAGCATACTGAACTCATTCACAATCGACATGGGACGACAACAACTTCAACACCCCCTCTCACGTGCAAGCCGGGTTACGAGCGACACATGAAAATTGATTGATGAGGGTGGGGCCCACATACGCGAAAAGGAAAAATATTGGCTCCGATATCATGTTAGAAAGTCCCACGTACATAATGAGTTATTCAATTGGAAAAACAAAAGGGGTTGAAGAAAAAATTGAATTTTTCGCAAGAAAGAGTCGAGAGGAACAATCTAAAAGTTTCGTTAAATTTCTTCACGCATCTTCAATTTTGTCCCCTCACAAACAAAGCCTTTACAGAGCTACACATCTAGCTCTTGCGTGCCGAGTTGGAGAGATATCTTTCCTAGACCATTAAGATACTTTGCCATTGATCGATTGTTTATTATTAGTTAGAGGCGCATCAAAGCAGGTGCAAAGCTCATTATTTATCACATCTTTTAGGGGTCAGGTCATAAGTGGATCAGCAAGGGCGCACATGACAATATTTCTGCTCTAGAAATCAACTTCTGGCCAAAACTTGATTTTTTTACATATGCAGAGAAGGTTAATTTTTTTTTTTAACTTTTTCAAGTGGCTTCAAAATTAGTTATGGAGCAAAAAAAAAAAAAAAATGGTCCGGAAATAGAAAAATGAACATGTATAACCAAGTGGATTTTGTTCCGGAAACACTTTTAGATTAGAAATTCTACTCCATAATTGTTGTCATTCCCTGAGATGTTCGACAAGTGTTCAAGAAATAAATGTCTAATTAGGGAACATATATATTTCAAGCCCATACCCACTTTCGGCCCATGTAGCTAATTACTTTGAGATGTACCTATTTGGTTCTCGCATTTTATTCAATGAGAGGTAGATATTGTCTCCAAAGGATTCTCCTTTTTTCACCGGCATTAGATTTTTCGGATCGTTGTTCGAACCTAGACTCAATCCAAGACCATTCAGTGTTGGGTTCCGAAAGTCTAAGGCTAGTATCGTGGATTCTACTCGAGAACCGATTCAAACTGATCCTAAATGGTTCTCAGATTAAACCGACCCTTGAACCCATCCAAGAGGGTATTCTTGTCCGTCAGAGGCTCACGCACGTCTCCACGTTGCTCAATTTCTACCCCGAGAGTCCTAGCTCGGGGTCCCAACCTCGGCAACCAAGCTCCTTCATCGACTCGGCAAGCCGATTCAGGAGTCCTCCATTCTTCGGAGGCAACAATTTGAGGAGGAAAACCGCAAAGTATAAAAACTCGGGTTAGGTCGGGTACGGGTCCGGCCTATTATCGGCGAAGAGAGAAAAAAATGGTGGGAGATGGTGGGCATTCGACGATTGGGAGCCTTGCGACACGGTGCGCCCAAGGACGCAGAATCCGAAGCTCACGGCGTACGCGTTCCACACTTCATACGCGCGTCCGGAGGGCAAAAATGTGCCTCCTCCTCTTCTCCGTCCTCGCCTTTCTAGCGAAACGGACATATCAAAGGCCCGATAAGAAGACTGGAGACGGGATCTTCCGAGGCATAATTCTTGGCACGACACAAGGACACGACTCGAGAAAAATCCAAATCTGGTACGAAAGGCTCGAAGTAGACACGAATTGGTACGTAATTATTCCCAGTTAAGACCCAATGAACCGTGCTTCGCCGCTAAGATGGAGATGATCAGTCACTCACTCTCTATCTATATCTTAAGCTTCATCCTTCTTCCATATACGATTACAAAATACTTGGCTATGAATGAGAAAATTATCAAAAAAAAGTCCTGGACTTATTGCACTTGTGTTAATTCAATCAAAAACTTTTGAATTGTGCCAAATAAAAATTTTTTGTCGGAAGAAAAAATTTTCATTTCACTTCAAACAGAGATACATAGTTTCAAGAAAAAGATGCAGATCAAACAAAGCAAGTAAATTTAAAAGATAAATCAACTTAATACACAATGTAGAGACTCGCTCATTCCATAAGGACGGATCTAATACAGCATCAAAACACAATCGGCGGCCAATTACCAAATCTAGCATCAACATCGGGATTATCTACGGTTTTTCTAAAAGGCGTTACGCGCCTAGATTCGACGTCTCTAGTACCATCACTGTATAAAGACAACAACAATCCTAATAGGTTGAGGGGGCACAAAAAAAAAACATTGTAAATCCCATATCTATTTCTAGATCAGAATAGAAGAGCACCCAAATCTAATATAATTTTAAATCGGAAAAAAAAAAAAGACTTGTAAAAGAGATATCAGTTGATTACAAAATTACTTTTCGAGATGCTTGCCCATCGAACTTCTACAAAACTCTCCACGCGAAAAAAGTCGCAAACGTCCCATAAAATCAACGAAAAAATCCTATAGATAAGGAAACAAAGATTGAGAAAGAGACGGAAAGGGAGAGGGATCTCCTCCTCAGAAAACAGGCTACAGGAGAAGTGGGGTTTGGCTGCGGCTGAAGGAGAGCAGGAAATCCTATTGGAAAAAAGAAAAGAAAAGAGAGTAATTATGATAATTGAATCCTTAAAAAAAATTTATATTTTGCTAATTGAGTGGTATCATTTCAATTGATGGCGAAAGCTGCTGCTGAACACTGATTGCATTTGTAAGGATGTTTTGCGGTTTTAGTAATTGCATAGTGTCCGCAAACGTAAGATCAAATCAAGCACGAACACGACACAACTTCAAAAAGTTGGGAAACTGTATCGTTGATAATGTCCGATGACGACAGAAGCCACGCTGAAAATGCTAAATCTCCAGAACATGCAGATTCCGACAAATTGCGTTTCCCCAGCGCAAAACTTTTTTTCCAGGAAAGTGACGGGGAAACGTCGCGTAACGGAAAATCTCGAAAATCTTTATCTCAACAGCTGGTCGTCGGTCACTACCATTTAATTCAGTGCGAACATCTTTTATGCAAAGCACATACATACATCGATGTTACCCGCACGCTCCAACGACAATTCAAACCACCGTCCCCATCTCACCTGCCAGTCCAATACGACAAGCTCCGATCCCTCTCCCACGGCCCTCCTCGCCACCCTCCGCCGAACCTGTGGCCTCCTGCGTACGGATCGTGTTGCCACGGACCGAGCGGAGGCGGACGCGGTGGGTAATAACACGCCCCGTGCGCAAAGGGCGGCGGTGGCGGAGGCGGCAGCGGAGGTAGCATCGGAGGCGGCTGAGGATAGTAGCTCTCCGGCGGCGGGTAATAGCTTTCGTGAGGTACTACGGCAGGATAGGTTTCGTTTGATTCGCTCTGAAAATCAATCACTGGGTACTGAACTCCTGGCGACGAAGGCTGGTTTTCTGAAAACGTGGCTCCGACTTCGCCCCATCCGCCGTGCGGAGGGGGGTTAACGACCGCATATCCGCCGACGATCGGGCCCGGTCCGGTCCCGGCCGCCGCGGCGTCGTCGGTCTGGCCCTTCCCGCACACTCTGAACGAGAAGGTCAGCGCTCCGTTGGGCTTCCCTTCCGGATTCTTCACCTGGTAGCTCACGAACCTGACCACTCCGTCCCCCTGCTCGGCCAAATCCGTGAGCGGCACGCGGACCTCGCCGATGTGCTTGTCGCCGAACATCACGCCCTCGTGGAACAGATCGACGCGCAGGAAGACGTGGCCGCAGTCCCGGAGGGAGATCTCCGACAGGTCGAACCGCACCTCGTGCTTCCACTCGGGGTCGCCGTCGCATTCCTTCACCGTCGGAGTCCGATGCTGCTGGTCCCGGCCCAGCTTCTTGCTGGGGTCGTCGCTGACGACGGAGGCTCGGGCGTAGACGTTGAGTTTCTGGAAGAAGTTGAACGCTCGCACGTCCTTGCCGTGGAGGAGCTTGACGATCAAGGTGTTGGAATCCATGAACTGCGCCAAGAGAGACGAGCAGCGAAATGGGTCTTGGTGAGCTTAGGCACCTCTCTCTCTCTCTCTCTCTCTCTTCTAAGCGTTTTATCAAGATGAGCAATTTCTTCAATTGCGTGTAGGTGGCAAGTACTTTAAGACTCATAATGTCATTTTCCAGCAATACTGCCATTACACTTGATTCCAGTTAATTTCACATCACCGCCGGCCGTGATTTCCGGTTGAAATTAGCTAGACAGACTCAATTGGCAAAATATAAAAATAATTAGAATCGAATTGATGAAAAATGCAATAAATTTATGACTTTTTGAATAATTTTCTCATTATCTAACGGCGGCGAGTATATCATCTTAAGATAATCTGTGGACCTCAGTCGCATTTAACATGACAGACCGACAATCGGACACTATGCACTTACAACTGCCAAATAGCGAGGCTGCTCCGACTCCGACTCGGCATGGTTATCCATTGGAGCCGGCCGGAGATGAAGCCGCATACAAGTGTAATCTAGAGCAGAATTTTCTTCGAACATTTTAATGCAACGGAGATGTACAGGGCTTAGCCAGTAGCCACAGCCACAGCCACATCTGCCCATACGCATAGATACAAAAAGGGTAACAAGATGAGTTAGTGAAGATTTGAGTAATGAACTTGATCGTGATACCTGTTCCTTTAGTTTACAGCAAGTTTTCCAAGATAGCCAAGTCCCTCACTTTTCTACCAAGTGAGTCAAGATATACGGCCAATGCACGCCTCCTCTCCATGCGAACCCGCCCCAACCCACCCGCCGCCGCCGGCCCAAGCCCCCCTCTAAAAACCAAAACAATCCCTAAATACGTGTAATCTAAACAATCCCTACTTCGTGGATGTTCGAATCGATGATATGCTACAAGAGTTTGAAAAGAATCTATGCGAGCACCACAGCCGTGTCCATCATTTTCGCGCCCTCCTCGTCGAGCGAGATCCTGCTCCACCCGAAGTTCTTCATGGAGAAAACCTTTGACCGGTCGAAACCAGTGCTTCTAAAGCCCGTGATCTTTGAAGACACCATGGGCATTACGAGCACGGCGGATGCGTTGATCGAAACGTCCGTGAATCCTAGTGAAACCGAGCAAGCATTCTGCAGAATCACAGAAAGATGTCGTGTTAGGTATCTCACGTGTCAAGCATTCGCTGACAATTAAAATATTTGTTGACTTCCGTAATTAGCACCTTCGCCCTCACTAATATGTCCGTAATCCTGAAGGTGAATTCTTGCATGAACGATCTCGTCTCTTTACTGTGTCCATCTCCGTATGGCGCGATCAATCTGCCACAAACAGCCCAAAGTTTGATACCCACGTTTTAATGCGTCAAATATCATGCAAGATCATATGAATGCCAATTAGAAGATATCCTCATTTTGTGAGGGACCACAAAGATCAGGAAATTATCTAAATGGCATTCTACCTACTATTTTTTTTCTTCGGTCGAAGCATTGTACATACTTAACTCCTCCACACCCTTGGCAATTTCAAAATTACCTGTCCGCTTCACTTGAGATGCCTGAAGATGTCACAGACGCTAAGGATGGATTATCTTTCACTTCACCGCCTGAAAAGAAAATGAAAGATAAGTGTAAGCAAACCTACGTCTACGTAACGCGCTGAATTTTCACTGCTCTTGAAACTCAGTACCTCTTGACTCATCGGGGGCCAGCAAAGAAATCCCTACGAAAACGGCCGTCATTCCCAGTATGAACATTGTTGTCCTCAGTGCATCAAACACCTGTTTAAAAATGGGTGAATCATACAAAATGATTGTGTTCTGGCTGAATAAAACAAAATGAATGTCTCATTGTAGGACCTGATATTCCTGAAAGTAAACAAATCCTGTACAAATGGAAAAGAATGTCCAAGCAATTTGAAACATGGGAACGATCAGAATTGCATCAAACAATGACAATCCCTCATTCAACCTTGTCATCTGCAAACCAAGAAAAAACCGTTAAGCTTTCTGCAACAGTTAGGCACATCGAAAGATCCAGGAAAAGACTATGCCAGCTATCTTACCCAAAATCCAGCAGTACTGAGAAACAGAAGCAGCATTGAGTATGTGAACCAGCTGTGCAACTGATAGCTGCTAGACATTGCCAGTCTGAGCAAGTTAGACCTGAAAACAAGAGAAATTATCTAGTTTATACCACAAATAGTTGAAGTTTTTACTGGTCACTCGCACCACAAGAGTTACGATGTCTAAGATAGCTTGCTTACAGAGATTTTGCGAATAACACAGAGCATGAGCCTACGGCACCTGAAACTATAGCATATGAAAAAGGAAGGAGCATATGCCAGTATGGTCTCAGCTCCTGTCCTGCAACTGCAACAAGAAGCTCTCCTCTCCTGCAATCCAACACTTTCAAGGTAAAGAAATTGCAGGCCCAGTGATATAGTGAGCAAAGAAGCATACACATAATGAAGAGTCAGGAAAATGATAGTTTGCAAGGCTCACCTGTAGACTGCATGATGCAAGGCAACGATGAGCATCAAAATCAGACAGTAAAAAAGGAATGTGATGTTGCTGTATTTTTCAGCCAATTGCTCGGGCGTATATACTGAAAGGAAAGTCAATGAACAGGACATAAACTTTCCACCCAAAGGAACCAGTAAAGCAGGAAGAGAATAGGATTATAAATGGTTGACATAAAATGATCAAATTCCGTCAAGGTAATCAAATGTCTCTATATATATGAAACTAAGCTTGCCGCCAATGATCACATATGAAATCATCTTCACAGCCAAATGGGCTCTGGACTCAACACATTGACAGACAATGTTTCGGAAAAAATGAACTCCATGCAAACCTTCCAGAGCTAAATGCAGAGTAGAGAGCAAAATGAGATGGAGCCATGCTGTAGAAAGGATGACACTCTTTCTAGAAGTGCTAACTGTTAACGGAGTCTAATCACTATCATGGTTAATGGAAGTAACATATGGTCTTCAAGATTGATGCTAAATAATCGACATTGCAGTTGCAATGACATTGTCCATCAACAATGCAGAGGCGCGTCTCAAGTACAAGAACAAGCAGATGTATGCCACAGAAAAGATGAATATATTACCATCTACGGATTATGAAACATCCGTCACGACCATAGCAACATTAGCACAGCTCAGGTGCACAGCCGAATTAAACTATAAGAAAGTATCTAAAAGGGTTTGCCTGAAACAGTAAAGCCCCGTCAATGACAACACTTTTGCTGTATGAGTATGGGAACTCTCAAACTTAAGACATAAGACAACATTACAACTTCCGAGAATTCAAGTTCCAAATATTGGCGCCATTAGTTCGAATGTCAGTAAGGCCTGCCATTGAAAGCAACAAATGATAGCGAAAAGATTGCGGCTCACACTAACCAGGTGATTGATGGTTACCAAACGCAACCAGAAAGACATTTCCAAGGACTATGAATGCTGTTGCAACCAAAACCCTGTAAACAAGAAATAACACAGCCTTTCATAATATGATAAATAGAAAGAAAGACACATGCGACTATCTAGTGTGTCCTGAAAGTAGACTTTACTATTAGAAGGGTTCTAATCAACATACTTGACGGTAACCATTTTGTTCAACACAAAGTATGCGAAAGCGATGTTGGAGACGAACTGAACTGATCCCAAAGCTGCAAGGAGTGACTGCATGAAAGGGAGATAATGGATGAAAAGAAATTGAAAGTAAAAGGATCAAGAAACAAAGCTATGCGATCCATCCTCTCATACAATTCTCTGTGACAATAAAAACTGTAGGTGCACTTTTGGTAGATAAAATAAATCACCTGGGCAGCATATCCAAAGGAAATAAAATTCAGGCAATTCCCCAGGAAGAAAAATAATATGCCTGCATGTATGGAAACATAAAGCCAAATGAGGACATAGGCCATTGGTTTCGCAGAATACGTCATTCCTACAGCGTATGCAGTGCCATGAGATTAGGATTTACCAACTCTCCAAGTGTGGAAGTATATAATAGGTTTTAAAGGAAGCTTGCCATTTGCACCATCCACATCTTGCACGGACTGCCTTTCTCTCTGCAAGATTTTAAACAAAGCTCATAAAAGCTAATTTTGCTGGAGCAATAAGTGATTCTTGTGATAGTAATAAGTTGCTTCATTTCATCTCAGCTCATGCTTAAGATGATCAGAGATAAACGATAAGCAATGGCATGTAAGAAACAGCTATAGGATAGTCACTTCTTCCTACATTCCAAGTAAGCTGCACGTCATTGATCGGACAAACCAACCATATGTTTCCAATCAAAACAACCTAATCCAGTTGACTCCTCAGATTGACGAGCTGACATTTAATCAGAACAGACGCTGTACACTGTCAAACTCAATGCCATGTTCTCCATGACATTGCTAAGTCTGTAGGTGGAGCACGACCCGGGAATAACACATAATAGTAGAAGATTAATATCGGAACAGCACTTCTGGAAGAGATCTCCAAGAACATCACTTTGGCAGCTGTTGGTATAGAAGGCAAAGATCAACCCAGCAAACTATTGTCTCGATAGAAGAGAGGGGCATACCTCATTATGACCTAATTTAAGGAGGTTCGTTCCAAAGTTGATGGCAATGCTGCCGAAGAGGTTAATGAAAGCTCCAATTACCCAATCCCCCATGGATTAAGAGGTGCCAATGACACCCCCGCATAAAGCACAAGAAACACGGCACCGTCCTCTTTCAGCTACGCACTCTCACAACATTGCGAAAGCATCACATCATCAGAAAGATGACTTTCGCAAATAAGTGAGGTCTTACAGTCTAGTTTCAAGATGGATTCTCAACACCGAGGTTGAAAAACTCAAAAACTCAGTAAACTCTTTACCTGCAACATTCACAGACACCCCAATTCAGAATCGACTTCATGTAGCGCAAACCATAAAAACACGAAGCCAAAGCACGCCATGATATCTTATGATTTATCCCCTTAAGCTCTTCTCACCCATAACATGCTCTAGGGTAAATGGAACGAAAACCAAGGTAACATCTAAAATCACTGAACAAAGAAATGTAATGTCCCCGTGACGACAAAAATTTCCAGCTAAGCAGCTCACAATGATGAAGTGCAATTCACACAATCGGACCCTTAAGCAGTCTCGTTCGCACCCAACCATCGAAAACACAAAAGATCGAACTTAATCCACAAGAACCAGAACCCGGAAAAGGGAATCACTTCCTGATCTAACAAAGTTCCCCCCGCGTCAAAACAAACCATACCCAGATTCAGCAGATCGAAGAAAAAAGAAGAGGAGATTAACCTCCCAAAACGAGACCGATTATGTCGGGAAAGAAAGCGTGTGCGAACAAAAAGTTTGCCGCTGCCCCTCCAAAAGCTCTTGGGCAAAACAAAAACAAGTGAATTTGATTCCCTCCCAACTTTTTTCACACCGCGGATCGCAATGATGGACGCTTCGAGGCACGCGCTGGATCCAATGATGCTGCCCAAGAAGATTTCTGGGATTGCCTCTTTCTTGGTCGCCTCAAGAAAATCTCCTTCCTTTGGTTTCTAAACTTGCACTCTTTTCCGTCAAGAGAATATTTCCCAGAGAGAGAATAGAAAATTGCTTAGAAGTGGGAAAGAGAAAAAGTGGAGATAGGGAGAATTTGAGGGTGGTGGGTCAATAGCAAAAAAGCGCGACGCTTTGCCGACCGCGCGATCCTCTGCGTCAGGGTCCACGGCAGCCCCTGTGGTCCGCTCAGCCTTTGCCGCTAGATGCGTGGAAAATGGGCTCCGTTGGCTGTGGGGCCTTCGATTTCGCCACGTCACGTCTCCCTCTTGCGACGGGGCGCGATCCAGGGGATACGTGTGATTTTGGGGGGGAATGTTCGTGGAATCGCTGGAGAAGCAGGGGATTGGCGGCTGTTGAAATGTCATAGGGAGGGAAGTTAAGTCAAACTTTGAATTTATGGTAAAACGAGTCATGCGGGCGGAGTTCGTCTCATATCCCAATTTCATTGGAAGCCATCTTTATTATTTTTACCCCCCTCCCTTTTGGGGAAATTTCACTTTGGGCCGCAAGCTAATTATGGAGTTGTTTCTTGTTGTCCCTTTTGGGTGATGCTTGGAAAGAGGTTATCTACTGGCCAAACCCCCAAGAAAGTGTCCGGAGTGCGGCAGCTCCACAACGTCTGCCTTCACCCCGGGAGAAAATTTGAACAACGATACATATCGAGAGTGGCTTGGTACCGGTTGTTGCCGCCGAGTGGGCAGCGGCATATGCCCAATACATTTGATGAGGAGATTATTAAGAGAGAGCTCGAGTTTAAGCTTGTTACCGTATTCAGATAGTCTCACATTTGCTCTCACATTCGCTCAATACTTCATGCCACAATTCTTGGATATTGAACCTTTCCAACACAACCTGCACATGCCTTTCAAAAAAAGAATGTATTGATTTATAATCATAGGATACATATATTCATATTAAATGGTCCAAAAAATGCACAAATTCTTACTTGACGGGTAAAAACTCTCACTGAGTTTTTTCGTCCATGTAAATAGACGAATCCGCCTGAACCATTCTTTTGGACTACTAATTTTTGAAACGGGATAAAGGAGTACTCAACTCAAGAATCCCAACTCCTTCCAATTAGGGTGGCTCAATTTTTTTTTTTCGTTGAAATAGACAAATCTAAATTTAGAAGACTTAAAAAACGACATCGTTCCTCCATATGAATGCGAATGCTGTTGAAATGTCTACTGTACAAGTCCGCATCGCTAACCAAGTAAATTGCCAGATTGGTTTGCGTGGACGGAAAAAACTTAATGGGGTTTGTTGAAGGAGACTGAAGAAAGTGCTGAGCGTCAAAATGTACTTTATTTGAGAACAGAGGAATAGTGGAAGGAATAAAAAAAACTTGTTGAGCAGATTTGTTTCACCCTCAATTTTGAAATTCACAAGACTTAAAGCGTTCTTGGGAAACGGGGAAAGTACTAATATGGATTTAAAAGAGCTAATTGGTATTATTGCATTCAATTATGCGCTCAAAAGCCCTTTTAGAAAGGGTTAGGCCCCGTTTGGTTCAACATTTGACCAAGGGACTTTGAAAAAATGCAAATACCTTTATGCTAAAGGCCTTTTTCTAAATGGAAGTAGTGTTTGATAAAATGTATTTAAGCAACTTTGACGTAAATATTGTTTGGTGAAAAATGAACTTTGTAAAGTATTTTTATTTTTTGAAAATAAAAGTGACGGCGAGCAACGGTGGAGGGCGGATGGCGGCGGTTGGCGGGTGATGGGGAGGGGGGGTGGCGGGGTTCGCTGGGGGGGGCGACAACGGATGATGGCCAACGGTGGGCAGGGGGTGGTTGGGCGGCGGCAACAACGGGTGGCGATGATGGCCGGCGGGTTGCCGCGGTAGTCCGCAAGTGGAGGGTGGCGACGGCGGCAAGCGGGCGGGTGGCAGCAAGCGAAGATGACAAATTTCAAATAAAAAAAAATTAATTGCATTTCGTTAAGTCCTTTAGCTCAAAGTACCTCTAGAGATACTTTGAGCTAAAGGACTTTGGAGAATATTTAAGATGCAACTGTATCTCCCTCTTCGACGATTGTCATTGCGATTGCGTTCCCGAATCGCCTTGTCTCGATCGCAAAGATGAAGACGGCTTCCCTCCGAGGGCGACGGAGAGAGTTTCGCGTCCAGCTTCTATGGCAGTGGGACCGATTGGTCTAGCTTGCGATTGGAGGAGGAGGGCGATAGAAGTGGCATAATTTTGGATGAGGACGGCGACGATGGCGTGCGAAGTGGAACGGTGTCGGAGAAGAAGCTGAAGCCGGGGGCAATCTTTTCCGGATGTGGGGGTTGACGAGGAAAGAGGTCGGAGGCGGGAAGCTGAAGCAAGGCAATCTTCTCTAGATGTGGGGATTAAAGAGGAAAGAGGTCGGAGCAGGAGGAGGCGAGGTTGCTCCGTTGGAGCCGAAGCTAGCTCCGAGGAAGAATAGGTCAAAGACGTTGAATGTGGGGAATAATGGTGGAGCTGCGGTGGCGCAGCCAAGAGTTTGCCCCTTCTACAAAAAGATTCCAGGTCCGGAACTTACTTGGTGCTTGATAATTTGTTCGTTATGGATGCACATTTTGCCGAATGAGAGTTGTTTTGGTTAGTTAATGGGTACTTACACACCTGACACCAGTGTTGATCATTATTTAAATGCAGGAACTTATTACATTCGGGTTGAATTTGTCTAGTGATAATGGCTTGTGAGTGACATTCGTATATAATGCATAGTAAAGGAGATGTTTTGGTGTTTCCTCAGGGACGCTATTCACTGTTGATGCATTCCGCTATGGTTGCGTCGAAGGATGTTTGGCATATTTTCTCGCACATTTTCATGCCGATCACTATAGTGGCCTTAGTAAGCGATGGTCTCACGGCCCTATTTATTGCACCCCTCTCACTGCTCGGCTTGTTATAATGTGTCTCTAAGTCAATCCACAGTGAGAATTGGATTTTGTTGTTTCCTTTCTCTCCTTTCGTGCTTATACTCCATACTCCAGAAGCATTTGTTTCTGCCACTTTCCGCAGCATAGTGTTAGGAGTGTACTTAGAACAGTTTTATGTGCTTCCTGTGTAAGCAGGTTTATCCGGCCTCTGGAATTGAATGAAGAACATATAATAGGAGGAGTTAGAGTCACACTGTTAGAAGCTAATCATTGTCCAGGTGCAGCTTTGATTCACTTTCGTCTGTCGAATGGTCAATGCTACTTGCACACGAGAGACTTCAGAGCCTCAAAACTGATGCAAACTTACCCTCTTCTTGCAAACCAACGAGTTGATGTGCTTTACCTGGACACAACTTATTGCAATCCAAGATACAAGTAGGACACTTTCCTTTCTGCAGAGTATAACCGACAGACATCTTTTTGGTTGCGACTCATGTCCAAACAACTTGTTTATTCCGCGTGTTTTTTTTTATCGGTCCTTTTCAGGTTCCCTTCCAAAGAAGATGTACTAGATTATGTTGTTAGAGTTTCTAATGACTTCCTCAAAAAGCAACCCAAGACCCTTATTGTGGTTGGGGCTTATAGCATTGGGAAACATTGTGTCTACCTTGCTCTTTCAAAGGCGTAATGGGTATGGCGATGCACTTTTTCCTCTTTTTTTTGTAACACATTCTTACTTTATAGAGCAATAAGGCTGTGTATGGTAACGCTCCAAAAAAAGTATTTCTGTTCCCAAAGTGTTCCGGATAATTGATGTCCACGTTAGCGCTAACCGTGCCACATAGGATAATTGATGTCAATGCCGGTGATTTCCAATCAAAATTGGCCGAATTGACTCAATTGACGTAAATGCAAAATTTTTAGGATTAAATTGGCACTATTGTAAAAGGTTTAGGACTGAATTGGCAAAAAAAAAAAAAATTTAGGACTGAATTAGCACTAATGCAATAGGTTTAGGACTTTTTTGACACTTTTCCCACTTATAAAGCTGAAAGATACAAACGACCTCTGGTCGGTTCATGACCTTGTTGTAAACATATATACTCATTTCTGTAAGAAAGGTTCTTGTTTTCTTTTTCTTTTCTTTTTTTCCTGTTTTATGGCTTTTGGGTAATGCCGAGATCATTGTAATTAAGCGCTACCTAAAGAATGAGATGAGACTGCTTCCAAGTAGGAAGCCTTGAGTAACAAGTAAACGTGGAATTAATGGAGCAATTCCTTGTGTTTGCAGCCTCTTCTAGGTAATTTTGCTCTATGGACAGCAATGATCAGTTTGTCCTTTGGCCTGCAGATATAATCCTCAGTCCTGGTCAAAAAAATAAAAAATATCATGTTCACTTGGATATGGAATTGAATGTCCAATTTGCTCCCACCGAAGATTGTTCTAATTACCAGTTGGCTGCAATTTCGTCGCTCAGAGACACCTGAAATCAAGTTAGAACGGCGCTCTTTACTGCAGCCGGGCTTGTTCTGGCCAAAATTACAAAAATAAAGCAGTCAGCTTGCTCAAGGCTTTTTAGATTATTACCTGATCTCTGGGAGACTGGGAATCGTCTTCTGGTGGACCCTTATTGTTCAATTGCTTATCGTTTAGTTTTCCCTTTAACTCTTACTAGTACAGAATTTTTATCTTCTGTCAAGAGCATTTTGGTCTTTGAATATAGCAAATTCCACACCATGTTATGCAAAATAATTAGCCAATTGACCAGCTGAGCCTTGACATGTATTGTGGTCTTGATTTCGGAATCAGAAAAGACTTACTAAATTCACAAGGATACTTAAGATGAAATTGAATTGCATATTTGTTGCACCTAATGAGAATTTACCTCCTTTTGAATTCAAGAAAAGGGAGGACATCATCCAATTCATCCCCTCATTGGGTTGGTTGAAAAACTAATTTCAATGCATATCACCTGATGCATGCAGTTTATTCTGGTTCTTCGAAGAAGGGTTATGCATGAAAACCCATTTTGTGGAATTCTATCTTTTGGTAATAGTAGAACTTATTACAGGCAAAAGCTGTAACAAAAGATTGGGAGCAAATTGCAGGAAGCTCGGCCATTCTGCTTGCGGACCAGATTGAGGTACATTTGAAGAGGAACATACTTTATATGAATCCCCTCCCCGCAGGCTTCTCCTCCCTGTAACTTACTTCAATAAGCAATCATAGAGAGAGAGAGAGAGAGAGAGAGAGAGAGAGTCACCCCCAACATCTTAGTAAAGGTGGATGGCATCATATGCTCAAGAGAAGACA
Source organism: Rhodamnia argentea (assembly GCF_020921035.1). Lineage (NCBI taxonomy): Eukaryota > Viridiplantae > Streptophyta > Magnoliopsida > Myrtales > Myrtaceae > Rhodamnia > Rhodamnia argentea. The sequence continues at coordinate 22,646,502 of NC_063160.1, forward strand.
CTGATGAAATGTGAGGACAGGAAGCCTACGAGGGAGAGAGTTCAAATATAGTAGATCTCTCTAAATCTCTTGATGCTTCAGTCGATGATGAACGCCTTCTTGCTTACGAAAGGAAGAGAGAGAGAGAGATGGTGATGATGATGATTATGATTATGGTTTAAAGGCATCAATATATAGGTACAGCACGAAATGTAAAGTCAAAACTCTTTCTTGTCCCATTTAGGCAGGGGGGAAACCTTCATGTAACGCCGCAGGAGAAACTTCTGGGTTGTGTGCCTTGACACAAGAAAGAAACTCATATCCCCTTGTTTGTCTGCTCGTTTCTAACGACACCGAGCAAGTAGCAGTGGGTGAAATTGCTCTGCAACTACGGGTTCTCCTGTTACCCTCGTTCGCGACACGGCAAAAACGTGCTTCGAATGACTCAACCGATGAAAACCGATGAAAACGAAGCTGGTTGATTGGCATTCAAATTCGAGGAGGGAGCGCGTCGCAGTTTCTTGGTTTTGACTGCGAAATTTCCTCATCTCTATTGATGAAAAGAAACAAAAACCCAACACATTGATTGATGGAAATGACTCAGGGATGTTGTCACCACGACAACAAAGAGCCGATGATTACTCTGCTCATCTCTCAACCTCTCATATAGGCCCGACCTTATGTAGCAGAAACTGGCCAACGGTCTCTTCTGGCAATCCCCATGGAGAATGCTCAGTTGGTCGCAACCATTACGAAGCAATGCCATGGTGAACCTGTCAAAGAGACCATTCTAGGGTCCACACATGCAAACCCACTCCGCCGGATGTTCGACAATTTCCTCAATATTCAAATCACACGCGATCCTGCAATTCTGTTAGGAAGCAGATCCTAGAATTTTAAATTACCATACACAATGAAGGTTCCTCCCCAGCAAGAGTAATTGGTCAGAATCATCCAGGCTGTTGGTTGTCTTCGGTCATCGCCTAATACTTCTTGATCCTAAATTGACAGATCCAGACTGCAAAGCTACCGACAAAAGAGAGTTTGCTCCAGAGAGCAGGACAACCCCGCAATAGGCATCCGACCAATGACGGAAGCAGTACCCCCTTCAGAGAATTGCCTCGTAATGTCAATCGGGGTGGAAACAAAGATGGTAGTTAAAACTAGCCTCTGGTCGAGATTGAACAGCCGCACTCACAAATGGGGACATGAACTCTTATTCAGGTTTAAGCATGACGTCCAACTGTTTCATAAGAAGGTACTATGAAATAACAATTCCACCCACTGGATGTTTTGAATTAGAATATTGTCTAGTAAAAGATCTTGTCTTTGTGCAAAAAATTTTCCAAGTTGAAAAGCCGAGGAGCATTTTGCTGAAAAACTAGCAAGAAGTCACATAAGGACACAGGCAAACAGTCATCTCGTGAGTATCATGTAATGCACGTCAATTTCAATATGACACCATCAGGTGCCGATGTGTACAGAAGCTGAACTAAGATCTAAACCTAAAGCATATTCAAATGGGCTGAAGTGCAGAAAGTAAATGCTCGAGGCTTAATCCACCTTCATTTTCACTGAATGCAGCATCAAACATGAAACTAAAGAAACCCACTTTCTCTCCTAGTGTATAATATTTGCACCAAATATAGGAACAAACAACCAAACAACCTTGAAGCAGCTCAATCAAGCATCCAGATAGTCTTGCCCAGAACATATGGCGTATGTTATCCTTTTAGTAAACTAGGAGCCATGCATACTCCAGTTAATATAGCAGGCAAATGAAGAATGTCAAACAAGTCCCAGTCAATTAAAAACATTATTTCAAGGAGCCATCTAGGACAACTAGATCAGAACTTCAACATTAGAATTCAAATAGGTGACAGACAGAATCAACAGGTAACCATGCAAGATCAGAGCGATCGAATCTTTAGACCTTTTATGCTGCAAGAGAAGGAGAACTCAGATTCATGCACCACTATACAAGCCGAAAACAAGACAAACCAAACTTGCTGGCAATATGTCTAGAATACTGGAACAATGGTTCGTTTGCAGACCCGAAAAGAAGGGCCAAAGATTCAACGGCAGCAATTAAGTAAAATAAAGATGTCGCAATTTCATCCTTCTTGATATTACACGACAGTAATGAAATATGACTCCTAACTTTGAAGTCAATAATAGCTCTCAAAAGATCATATTAAGAAAAGCAGCTCCAACATCCACAAAGTATTTTTAGTCAGCAATATGCTTACACAAAGATATACACACACCCCTTCGCTTATTCAGTTCACTCAGCCTTACAGAACCACCAGAGTTTCTTGGAGAAGAACATAGAAACCAATATCTGCTATCGTTCATGAATTTTAGACACTTACAGATTCAAATTCATTGTGGTCTAGCAACAATATAATCAACCTATTATGCAAGCTTCTATTGGACCGTATCAAATAATGGAGAACTCTTCATCCTCCAGGTTTGGCATAAGAAGGGAAGTTTTGAAGTGACGATGCACAACTTGTTGAGAATGAAACAGTTAGTCAGCAGATAATTCAAGTTCCAGAACTACAGTCAATTCACAACAATTCGTAGACAAGGAGATAATTTCCGCCATGATTGCCAGTGGATCAGTTGCAAAGCACCATAGTGATGACAGGCAGTAACAGAGACCAGAAATCAACTGCCGGTACCGTAGCTATGGCTCGAGATAAAACGCCAAGTTTGTGTACAAGAGAAACCCTCCTCTAACTCTAAGAGGTTTACAGTGTTTTCAAAATCTGAAGTGAAAGTAAAGGACTCGGATTCATTTCAGCTCGTCACTCATACAATCAATGCTAACAAAAAGAGAAAAGGATATCAAGTCAAGCCTGTGTGCCGGACAATGCCTTCATCTGAATAAGATTATTCGCATCTCTATCCCCAGTAGTAGGCAATGCTTCATAAGATCCCATCCTCCTCATACCTACGCTCTTAGCCACAGCAGCATAAACAACCATCACAGTGACCACCGCAAACATGACATGAAGCACAAACACCAGATCAAGAATGGCGACGGCCCTCAGCCTCGACTCCTCCAAATCGCACTTGGTAGATCCCTCCACCCCTTTGACCACATCGAGCAGCTTATGACACCCTTCGGGGATAAAAGCCTCGACGTAGAGCGAGAGCCCGGTCTGCAGCGACCAGAGGCCCTGGAGGCAGAGGGAAGCCCCGAGGGCGACGTCGGCCACAAAGAGACGAGGGGAGCAGGCGAGGGCGAGGCAGAGGAGAGAGGAGAGGGCGGAGACTAGGGCGGAGACGGAGTCGCACTTGGCCTGGAGGTCGGAGATCTGGAAGGAGGCGGAGGAAGAGGAGGAGGAGGACTGAAGGAAGAAGGCAGCGGAGGCGAGGGCGAAGAAGAGGTCGTGGGGGAGGGGGAGGAGGGAGGGGAGGAGGTCAGAGAGGAGGAGGGAGAGGGAGAGGAGGAGGAAGAGGAGGAGGACGGAGGCGGACTGGAGGGAGGAGAAGCGGTGGACGGGGGTGGAGCCCTTGAGGAGGGGGTCGGAGTCGGAGGAGGAGATGGCCTGGTGGCAGGAGGCGACGAGGAGGAAGAGGACGGCGAGGTAGAGCTGGAGGGGGCGGAGGCGGGGGTGAGCGGAGGGGGGCAGGGGGTGGTAAGGCTTGGCGGCGTAGGTGGAGGGGGATTTGAGGTGGTTGCGGGTGGCGGAGACCAAGTGGTAGAGGCCAAGGGAGAGGAGGGACGAGGAGGAGAAGAGGTGGTATAGGAAGGCCGCCATTCGAATTGGGGTTGGGATGGATCGGAGGAGGGAAGTGTTTGATCTGGAGGGAGGTTAGAGAGGTTTAGTTTAGCTTAAGATTGGACGACGCGACAGTGCAGTATCGCAGTTGGAGAGTTGGTGAGGCAAGGCAATGTTGACATTTGCGTATCTCTGTCCGACGATGATGATGGTTTGCCGATTCGATCGTCGCAGGTCCCAACTTTGTTATGTCTACGAACACGACACTTCCGACAGTGCCCAACAGAGACGAGGGCAGATGAGATTTGCCCCTTGCATCCCATTGTGGTCGGGGTCGACGTTGACCCTGTTGGGGGGCTTTCCGTCTCGGAGGGCCGGCCCGAGGTGTTCGGGGGTGTTATGTCGAGGGTGACGAGGCTCTTCCAGGGCCCATGATGGGATAAAGTCGCATCGTGCTAGTTACTGCTATCACTTTCCTCGATCTCCGATGGAAACAAAACAGATTGGAAGATGGGATAAAAAAATAAGCGATAGGGGAACAGATTGGAAAGAGAGAGGTTGGCGACTTGGCGGTACTTCGTTCTAACACGAGGAAAGCCACGAGTTTACTTAAAACACTCGTGTACGAGGAATGTCATCGGTCGTTGAATCACGCTTTCTTAAATCTTACCTTTCCACAGTTGCTTCCACCGTGTAATCTGTGAAAACCGACCAATGAATGCTAGAAAATGTGATTCTGATTGACATTATTCTGGTTCAATTGGGCAAATGCGGCGACAACAATTACAAGAAGCGAATGCTAGAAAATGCGATTCTGATCGACAACATGTAACATCAGTTTCTTCAACTTTCTACAATTCACTGTTCCTCAATAGCCCAATTCTTAAAAACAAAGAGCTTACTCAAACACTTGATTTCAGAAAATAAAAAGAATGATGAAGCTTCCCTAGTCACCAAAACCTAAAACGAAGCCTCCCATGGTCATTACAACTACACATCAGAGTATCCAATAATACATGCCCCCCCTTCTCTCTTCACCCATAATTCAGCAACAGCACTGCATAGATCTCCTGGGTGGTGAATCTGTTTGTTGAAGGTATATATATTGCAGTAATGTTCATAACCAGGCACGCCATTGAGCTGACCTCCCAATGTTGCTACCTCCATACCTGCAGACAAACAGTGTTGAGAAGAGATGCTTCCCATGTAATAACAAATAACTATACTTCTCTTACCCTTAAACTGTCTGCACTCTTTTAGACCAACTTCATGTTAGCTCATGGAAAGTCATCTAGCCTTCCTTGTGTGAGATCACCCCAGGCACACACCACAACCGAGCCAACTGGCCTTGATTTTGGTGAAGCTGCTGACGCATATAATCCATCTTAATTTGCATTATAGAGTTTGGCAGTCAAATGCTGGAGCCAGAACTGTTGACACATGGTGTCCGCATATCTAGTACTTTATCAGAGCCGGTAATGAAGCATATAGTTCTGTCAAGCATTGAAAAATCCAATTCAGGAGTTGCTCTCTTGGAAGCTCCAAAAGCAGCTCGGCCTGCATTACATTACACAGGAGATGGATAAATTGATCGATAATCAACAGCAAAACGAAATCCAAAGAACTAGATCAACCTCGAAAGAAAACTCCACCTTCTGCCTGGCCTAGAAATTCAACAAACACTCTCTAGTTACAAACAACGTATAATCATACGGGTAGGGAATTATAGACATCAAGCTGATAATTCTTAAGAAAGAGATGGGAGGCAATCAAACATGCAGTAAATCGCAAACCAGATATATCTAATTATTTGACTGGCGACTTGAACTTTGAAGAAACATGAGTAATGTATGCCCTCACATATCCAGAGATCCTTAATGAATATATAGGCTTAATGTTTGGATAATTCCATGAACTTGATAACTGTACCGCCGAAGATTGAGAAGACCAAAGAACCCATTGTTTATCGCCATCGGGAATTTTATTAGATAAATAAGATTTCAAGACCAAAGCCAGCCAAAACAGCGTAGAGGCATAGCAGAGAGCTCAATGTGTATCCCCAACTAACAATTCTATTCAATGTGGTTGTACATAAAGGCAAGCAGAAGAATCTACAATATGCGAGATTCTTCCTCATAAAAGATGGCAAGTGAAACAGGCAAGTTGACTGATGAATATCAGAACCAAACATGATAAAGAATGAATGCATACCTTAACGTGGTCTCCCTCATATACCAATGAATTTCTGTGCATATCAGAGACCATTGAATCTGTCATTAGTTTGAAAACATGTTTAGTCATGTTTGTTTTCATTCCAACCATCTTTCCTGAAGCATAGATCCTCGAAATTCCAAGGTCTGCTGCCATTCTTCTCACATAAAGCTTCTTCAACAAAATCTCCATGGAACGAGGCTCTTTTCCATATTGCCGACGCAAATTTTCTGTAAACTGCATCAAGCTCCATATGTCTTTCTCAGCAGCTTTCTCGGCTTCATCTATAATTTCCATGGGGTTCTCAAGATGATTTATGTACTCCGAAGGAAGATGGGGATTTATACTTATATCAATCTAGTAAAGGCCAACACCGAACAAAAGTCAGACTATGAAAGTTACGGCTGTTCGACATGCCAGACTATGAAAGTTCATTTTCAATCAATCAAAAGTTAAAACCAATTAAAATTAAAACTAATGTGATTACTGAAGACTGTGATATACTCATCAGACTTAACTTTTGCTCAGATGCCAACACCATTTTCCATCAATCTTGTGAGTGTTACCATAAAAAAAGGGCCGGGGGGTTAGGGGGGAAGGATATGCTGGCCAAAAGGGACATAATACTGTGCTTTATACAGAAGGGAAAAGGTAGAGTGAGGGGTCATTATTTGCATAACCATTCTCCCTTGACACATTCTATAATATGTAGACCCACGAAAGAAAAAGAACAAATTATGTAGACTCCACTGCCACTCCCTGAACTAAAGAGAATTCAGAAGGGCCAAATTAGATAACGAGTCATATCAAAGCCCAAGTCATTACCAATTTTAGGCCGTGATCCGACTTTGTGTTTTAGGATGTGTTCAAAACCAACTTCTTTTGGCATGGTTACTGATATTTACATACTGCTTCATGATAATTATTCCCTTCTTTGTTATAGCTGTTGTACTCTAATGACCTATGAAAGAGTTGTCAGATTTTTAGAGACATCAGATCTGGTCTTTCCTTGTCCACTGACGCATCGCATTCTTTGTGCATAAATATGAGCTAGAGTGGTAAATCATTATCCTTCAGGAGTTCACAACAATATAACGGCTCACTTATCAGAAATTAATTCGACGAAGTATCTAAGTACCTGGACATCTCGGTAATAAACTGGAAGTACACGATGCTGCTCTACCTAGAAACAAAGTAAAGAGTTGCAATGTTCAGAAAATAAACTGGAAGTATACGATGCCACTCTATCTAGAAACAAAGCAAAGATTTGTAATGCTCAACACAAATTCAGCAACTAAATATGGAATTCCAGTTGCATACTTTATGGTAAACAGAGATGGCAAAAAGTAGATGATATAAGATTGGATTGTCTCAGCAGCTAGAACTTAGGATCACATCTCCAATAAGACACGTGACACACAAGCTGCCAGCACTTAAGCTTTTAAAGGTGCTCAAAACAATTGATCTCATGTCATCCCAATAGGGATAGGGTTCGATGAACAACACAGAATAACAAAGACTGCCAAGGCAAGGCAACAGACATAAGCTAAATGGGAAGCATCATAAAAATTGGAGATTATAATGCTAATGGGTGCCACAGTTGCGTGAGCTAATCATACAGCAGAAGATACCTTTGACAAGCTCTCAAATAGCATTTCAAAGAAGAGATCAATGCCGACATTCCCCACATCGCCTGTCTGTTGCTCGCCGAAGATAGTACCAAAGCCTCTTATACCCATATCTCTCTCTGCAAGGTGGAAACCTTGGCCAAGTTCACGGCATTCCTCGAGAGCAGCAAGCCTCTCCTGTAGCCCAATATTGATAATGTCCACATCCACAGCATTATTTTGTGCATGCAAAAGAAAAACGTGTGCATACGGCATACAAAACGTGTCTTATGACACCAAGATGGGTCAAAGTGCATGAATCTCTTTGGCGTAAGAAATAAGGAACAAAAGTCAAAATACTTACCAGGGCTTGATCAGATAGCAGCGACTTATCAGGGTAGAACAAGTGTGCATGAGCCTCTTTATCACAGCGCCCCACCCTTCCACGCAACTAATGAAAGAGAATAATCATAGCAATGTCAGAAAAAAAGGCCATAGTTCCCATTTTAGGAGGAAACAATGACTGCAAATATCCGGAGGAACTTGGTCGATGCTTAGAGAACAAACTGCTTTCTTATGATCTGCATAGGCAACCAAAGTATGTGAAAGTTTTCAAGAAGAGCAAATAAAAAAAGGGAACACCAGATCCCGTCAGGAAACAGAAATGTAATGCACTACAATACCGAGGGATCTTTATATGCAATGACGATAAGACAATCGAATTATTAACATACTCCACTACCGGAGTACTTCAACAAGGTATATTTGTACAACAAATAATGCTCCTTTCTCAATTTGTACTCTTATTTGACCCTGACATTTGCATGGGAACAATTAGTAGATATTGTTTTCATGGTATTGAGATTTTTAGGAAAATTTAAAGCAAAACACAGAGAGGGACTGAGACTGAACCTGATAGAGTTGTGCAAGTCCAAATTGTTGAACATCTTGAATGATAATGGTATTTGCATTTTGAATGTCAAGGCCACTCTCCACAATGTTTGTGCATATTAAAATTTTAATATCACCTTGAGCAAATTTCTCCATGGTGTCCTCAAGCTGCTTTGAATATTGCTGGAGGAAGATAATAAATCAACGGGATGTAAATCAGTGAACAAATGTGAATGATGAACCAGCTCATAAAGCAAGCATAACATGAAAAGTAAATTTTGCCCAAGGTGTAAACAAGCAGCCTCATTTTCTTACACCCTCCCATAGATAAATTTTGTCAATGTATTGGCCAGGCAACCACAGGTCCACATGACTATATGCAGAGCAGTTGCCCCACTCAGATATATGTTTATTTGTCTTCAACATACAGAAGCTCAAATAAAATTTATGGTCTAGAATGGGAATGTAACTTCTCATCAAGAATATTTCAAGATTTAGGTCACTCCTAAGCTACGGAACCCAAATAAATTAGTATAAAATCAATATAAATTTATACTTTTTCAGTCGATATCACCACCATGGCACTCTAATTGCTGTCTAAGCTGGTATTTTTTTTTTAATTCTGCTGAAAATCTAGTCATGCAACCCCAAGAGTCAGCTTCAGATGCTCCAAGGTACATGTTAATTTTTAATTTTGGATAAGTATAAGACAAATAGGGCACCAAGGGAGTGCAAACCCATATATAAGAAGAGCTCAGAACCAAATAAAGCTCAAATTACAAGACACGACATCTACAACACTGATCAAAGCATTTACATCCACAAGTTTCCACTATACCAAAAGTGTAAGAAACATATAAATACTTTAACGAGAGAGGTGATGTCATTGATCCCTTAGTGAATATAGTGATGTGCAGGTCATTACCCTTTCAAGATCATACCAGTGAACATCACTGGCTCATATGCATGTATACTTGCATGCCTCGCCATATAAATTATTCTGGGGTCAGTCTACTAAAATGTTTCGAATCATTCATCAGTGAGATGTTCGGGGTTTACTAAGCAGATTTCCAGTCTGTAAGACTGAGAATTATTACGTAATATCCTTTAAGTTTGCCACATTAGTTATTCACCCTGCCAGTAAGTTATGTGATTTGCATAATCTGGCACAGAATCGAAAAAATAGAAGTTCAAAGTGATTGGTATCATGAACAGTTTTCACCATTAAAATTGGCATGAACTGTTAAAATGACTTGCAACAGTTCTAAAGTATTGCAGATCTCCAATTTGAATCACAACATATTTCCTAATATAGACACTCGGAGGTATATCGAGTATCTCTCTCTTGAAAGGCATATTCCACAATACAGAATATTGACCTTTATTCTACTGCTTTATGACATAGAACCTGGGGTAATCTCTAGACAATCATGTTCAACTAAGTTCTGAGTCAAGATTGCATTTTGACTTTGATTACATCACTAAAGATATGGAATCTTTTTCACATTTCACGACTGATAATAAGGAAAGAAAATTTGGTGAGAGAAGCACTACCTTGCCATGTGCAATAGCGATCTCAATATCTGGGAATGACTGTTCAAGAAACTCCATCACTTCTTCAAGTCCTGTTGCGTGATAATGGTGAGTAGGGCCATACCAGAGGAAAGATACAACCTAGAAGTTGCCAAGAACATATTTCTCGAAAACTATGAAATCACAGCTATCCACCAGGAGTTCTTAAGTAGTTTTTCTTAAATTTCACTTTTCTTCCTGAATGTCATCTCATTATATAACATAACCAGATCATGAACAACCAAATTGTCCTAACATTCATCCAACAATGTTAAAACTGTTCACACTGCATCTAATGCAGCAAATCCTAGAAAATTCTGAAACAACCTGCAGCCCATAATCTTCTAAGAAGAAGGGTTGAGTGCATTTTTGGTTTCCTAACTCGTCAAACATCCACCGCTGGTGACGGCCGGTGAACCTCATGGATGCCAAGCAAAGTCCCTATGGCTCTTGCCGTGATCACAGGCAGAGGCAAGGGCCCTTGCCAGAGGTGGCTCCACCATGCACCACTAACATACAAGGGTTGGGCAGCCCTGGTGACCTCCCCACAAGGGTCAAGAAAGTCTCGTCGACGGTGGTGCCAAAGCTAATCAAGGTCCTTTGGCCTCGCCGTAATTAACAAGAGTGCAAGCTGGCCTTTGCGGACCAGCTGGACCTCGCTTGACATCAGCAAGGGCACTAACCCTCTTGCTCTCCTCCTCTCCTTTCTCTCTCTTAGTTTTCTAAATATTTGTTAAATCGCCACATCAACAATGTCACCTCTGCAGAATTGACGAAATTAATGGTGCTAGGTGATGGAAGGACCCAATTGTTCTAATCAAGTAAGAGGATTTATTGCACTAATTGGGTAAGTTTGAATACTTGACTGCGCAAGAAAATAACTTGAGGACACAATGGCACATATGGCAACTGTCAGGCAACCAAACAAGTCTTTCACCCAAAAATGAATAACAAAAAGTACCAAAAAGTAGGAACTGTGCATGAGCTACAAACATGAAAACATTACACTACTCGCATTGATGGGGAAACCTAATTCTATCTGGTCCCACCGCTAGTAAAATGGAATGACAAATTGTGCAAGCTCTGCTACTACCAAGGAAGCCAAAGAAGAGTAGTTTGATGTTACCTTTAATCCTCGGCAAAACATAAAAAACTTGGCCACCTCGATCTACCTCATACTTGATTGCTTGAATTACTTTCTCTTTGCTGAAGGCTGAAAGATGAGTCCTTATAGGAACTCTTTCTGGAGGTGGGGTTGAAATTAAACTGGAAAAGTAAATACGATTGTGAGACATTCTTTCATCATGTACTCAGAACTTGTTAACTCTACATCAGCGTGATCCAAAAAGCATACAGAAACTAGAAGAAATGGACAAAAAATTATTACGACCTAATATATGGCCATTAGCTGTTTCTTATTCACGGTTAATCTTAATAGTAGCATGGGATAGCCCATTCCCAATAGCCTTCAAATCCCAACTTTGCAGTGCATGGTATGGTTAAGCGAATCACAATTCGACATGCCTACAGGTAAGAAATGAACTTACAACAAGGGCAGGCCTAATTGTAGAAATCGAACGAAAACTACTATGAGAACTACCATATTTCAATCAACTCCAAAGCCGGGGGAAAATATGCAACTAAACCTTTCAAAACTATACATGCCATTGAGTGCCTCCTACATCCTAGTGTAGGAGGACTGTTTAAGCAAGATTATCATACTTCCACGAGTGTTCTTGAACCTAATAAACTTTGACCAATGCCAATGCAAGTTACATACAGATGCACAAGCGTCCTCAAAATAGCATCCAAACGCCAATGCAAGTACCATACAGATGCACAAGTGTCCGTAAAATAGCATCCATAATCGGAGGGTCATCAGAATAATTAACCCTTGAAGGGACTCCCATCTAAAAGGGAATAAAAAGAAAATAGTGATATTCACCGATTAAAGTATATTCCGAAAACAGACAACTCTAGCCAACGGCTATAGAGTTATAATAGAGGGAATGGATACTCAAATTTTTAAGTTTGACACAGTAGAATGATAATCTCACACTTCTTTTCCTGAAAATAACATAATGACGAACGCAAATCTTCCTTTGTATGCAGATAACATGAGTTCTTTAACATTATCCTTCTACATAGCTATGCAAATGCTCAAAAATTAAAACTTCATTTCATCTCTCAAAGTTCAAATGTAGGTTTACATGCAATTACTTGAGTACAAATCAAAATCTAGTTTCACTTGAGCAGCAAATACATCTGTGAAAAGGTTAAGACCACATTTCCTTAGACATCAAAGTTTAACATTAGCTAAGCAATAGAAAAATAACTACTTCCTGCACTAAAGAATCGTGAAAATCTTTATACCTTGCATCACGAAACCCGGTCAGTGCTAAATAAAGGGTACGTGGTATGGGTGTTGCCGAGAGAGTGAGAACATCAACTGAAGTTTTAAATGAAGCAATCTTCTCCTTCTGTTTGACACCAAATCTCTGTGAAGCAAAGAAAGAGTGGTCCCATCCAATAAATCACGAATACTACACCAACATGTAGGCACATAACAAAAAAGTGAAAACTAGAACACATCGGAAAACCTGTTCCTCATCCACCACAAGAAGCCCGAGATTATTGTACACTACACGACTTCCAAGAAGTGAATGAGTACCAACAATGATATCCAGATGGCCATCCTTGATCATGTTAAGATACTCTTCTTTTTCAGACCTGGTCTGCAAGAAGTGAGGTTCAATCAGTCCAGGATTGAAGTAGCCACAGAAAATGTCAAACCATAAGTCAATGTCTAGCATGCAGCATATAAGATCTGCAAAATTCAGAGGTATAGGATACGAGATGAACTCTTTAGCCTTTTTTTTTTTTTCCGGAAACAATGCTATGAACAATTTCAGATATTACTAACTGATTTAGATGCGTGTTAAGACAGCTACCTGAAATCGGCTCAAAAGTCCAATCCTTACGTTGGGGTAGTGCGAGAATCGTTCAGAGACAACATCAAAATGCTGTTTGGCTAGAACAATCGTTGGTGCCAAAACCATAGCTTGCTTCCCTGCCGAGATGACACAAAAGATTGCACGTAGTGCAACTTCAGTTTTACCAAATCCAACATCGCCGCAAATTAACCTGTCCATTGGAGTTTCCCTCTCTGTCAGATCCCTCTCGACATCAATAAAAGCCTGTATTAAGAGTTCAATAAATGAGATGAAAGGGCCACAGAAGATAGTAATTACAATGACTTTTTCACGAGAAGAAATAAGCTGATTTCAGACATGCAATCTTCTTTTTTCAACTTTTGCTCATTGTGGCAAACAAAGGGGAATCGACAAGAGAGAACCCCATAAATAAGAGATTGTTGAAGTGGGAAGTGAGAATGAATATAACAGGAATGAGCTTTATGCAACTCTTTTGGCATTTATTCCACTTTCTCGGGGTTTACATAGAAGCAGTTGACAACATGAAAGCAGCCTGTTTTTCTCTGGTAAATATTAAAACCCAGTCTCCAATCACATGGTCCTTGTCTCCTCGTAGCTCGAGGACTTGGAAGAAATTCTTTCTTTAATATAAGAAAACTAAAGCACCACCATATAGTTCAAGATAGAAACGAGATAATTATTTATTTTTGGGGTTTCAAAAATGGGAGGCAAATAGACTACTCCACACTCATCGTTCCCTCTGCGCACAAGAACAGTTTTTAAGATAAAATTAAAACGTATCAGTGAAGCTAGTTATTGTTTTCTCTGTTTGGCAATGAAAATCTGTAGATAGAAATTAGACCTGTTTTTGATCCGGAGTGGGCACATAAGGAAATTTGGCAGTAAACTCAGCCATGGCAGGATTTTTTGGATAGGGAGGCCTTCTCTGTTTAAGCCTATGTAGATATAGTTCCATCAAGTCGACAACCATTTTCTGGATTGCAACCTTTCCTTTAGTCTTTCTTCTCTCCCACGCACTAGTATCACTCAGTTTGCTCAATGTCCGGGGTCTTTTTGTTTCATTTGGACTGCATGGTGATCACAGCAAGCAGTCAGAAAACAAAAAGATACACTTACCATGAAAGTAAGGTAATTTTGTGTATGTTGCTTCTAAGTATCTTATAAATCACATTGAATGTCGAAACAATACGAGTTGCTGAGTGTCAACAAGCAGTTCACTCTATAGTGGAACTAAAATTCCCATATATCGTACCTTTCCCAACACTACATCACATGACCAAGATGCCTCCACAAAAATAAAAGATCAGTTGGGTGTAGTGGTTCTATTAAGTTTTAAGAATACTCAGATTCAACTAAACCACAATTATTCTGTTCAATTTGGTATGCATCCAAATAGTATTTGGTTGTCTCCAATACCTACAATTAAGCAACTAAATCCGGTAGCACCAACTTTATGTCTCCAATACTGTAAGTATCAGTCATCCCTAAATATAGTACACTTGAGAGCAACAAGCCTCAGCTACTGCAACAGTTACTTACCTATCCATAATATATATGGCAGAGGCCGAACGGAAAGTGATACAGTCATATCGTAGAATTGAGAAATATGCTAAACCATATCAACATGATAACTATAATTTCAAAAACTCACAGATTGTAACGATAAAGCATGCGGGACGCTTGCTTAACAGGAAGCTTCGCCATTCCGTCCGCATACTCGATGAAAACATACTCTATCGGCTCCGCTGAACCCTTGGGCACATCGAACTTGATTCCGACAAACCTCCCAATACCTACCTTCTTATGGACCACGTAATCCCCAGAGCGAAGCTCGTAGGGGTCAACCTTGTAGCTGAACACCCCGTCCTTCACTTCGCGGTCCCCCTTGAGCTTCTGCAGCCCCCGCTGCTGCTGCTCCTTCACCAGCCGGATGTACTTCTCGGCCTCCTCCGAGTCCATCGCGTTCCTCGACGCCTCTCGGCTGCCCTGATCGCGGCGGATCCTCTCGTTGAGGAGCGAAATCGCGTCCCCCTCGGGCTCCGAGGACGACCTGTCCCGCCGTTGGCCGGCGAGCTTCGGGGTGCCGAGGGAGGAGACGCCCTCGGTGTAGACGGCGTTGGCTATGCGGAAGGTGCGGTTGGCCCTGGAGGAGCGAGGGAACCCGGCGGCGAAGAAGACGCTCCACAGGGTGCCGGAGCCGGGCTCGGGCTTGGAGAAGAAACGCGTGGGTATCTCCGGCACTGGACATAGCGCGGACATTGAGAGAGAGAGAGAGAGAGATGGCGGTGCAGAAGGATTTGGGAATGGAGGTTTTAGAGAGGTTTTGAGGAGGGGGGTGGGACTGGCAACTGAATCCAGTCACGAAATTATCATCCATTTTTGTGGTTTTTTTTTTAAATCCGATATTTCTTCTGTGGAGTCGAGCGGGGAGTTTATGTGGAGGAAGATACGTTGCCGGAGTGGATATTTGTTTGCTTTGAGCTTAGCTTTCGCGGTTAAAGGACACTCGCTCAACACGTGCGGTGCGGGGGTACTAGATTACTAATCCCACTCCACAATAGTGGTCGATTCTCGGCCCAAGACTGGACCGATCCCGTAATTCCTGATTCCAAAACCTTAAAATCGTGAACCGAATCGACGGATTTTGAAAAGGCCGATTCTAGATCGGACGGTCCAACTTTTATTTTATCCAACCAAATGAAATTCTATAGTAAAATATAAGGAAAATTTCAAATAATAATATAAAATGCCATCATTTTTTCAAATAAAAACTTGAAATACTTTCATTATTAAAAAAAAATAGTTTGATCAAGGGCCATTTGGTTATTTAGTTTTTGCCCTTTTTTTCTTTCTTCTTTTCTTTTTATTCTTTTTTTTTCCCTTCCTTCACCGGTGGCCGACCACCTGTGAGGGCAAGATAAGTTGAGGACAACCCTTGGTTGGGTCCATTTCTAAAACAATAAGAGCACTTTAGACATTTATTATAAGGTTTACTTCAAACCCTTATTTGGAATAAAGTTGCAACATTTTGCTACAAAAATATATGTTGATCGAGTGGTTGTATTATTACTTGTCCATGTCGAAGACTATGGCTCAATTCTTCATGTGCACTTAAGTGTTTTTTCCCTTTCTAAATGACCGATTCACCCCTCCTGGTTCTAGCCTTGAAAACATAAATCGAACGACCCTAGGTTTTCGGAATCGGGAATTGGATTGATTCTCCCTTCAACCGATCGATTTGGTTCGGTTCCTGAATTAAATCGAGAATTCACCCCTTCTCCATACCACCATTTTTTTCACTTATTCGTGATTTTTTTTCTGCATTTTTAATTTTGAAAACCAAAGAAGTTGTTGACTATTTTCTTTTATTAAGTTATGAGTAGTTTCGAGTTAGTGGCTCTCATTTGAATTGTTTACTAACATTTATTTATTTACAATTTTTTATTTGCCTTACTTAGCAACCATTTGTACAATTAACTACTAATTAATTTTGAGTCAGTCAGTAACTACTGTTTTAGTTAGTTAGCAAATTTTGTTTGTCTGATTCTTTTAATGTCACCTACTTCTCTTGTTTCAGACAAAAGAAAGCTTCTCCCATTATTTATCAATCTTTTGTTAAATTTACCAACTATCTATGCAATCACCAACCTTTATTTGGTGAGTTATCAATTTCTTTCCCAATTGAGTAACCTAACATGAAAGTTGGTAAATAAAAAAGTCAAATGTACATTTAGTTGGTAACCAGAACTGGTGAATAGTTTAATAGAAAAAATTGATCAATCGCTTAAATTAAGTTAATATTTTGATATGGGAGTTGGCAAATCATGATTAAGAAAGGTAAGTAAAAATTCGTCAAAGGTAAAAAAAGTCGGTAATTAAAAAAAAACTCAATAAATAACTCAAATAAAAGTTGGTAATTTAAAGTCAGTTGGTAATTTAATTAAAGAAAATTTGTACGTCACTCTTAATAAGGTTAGAAAATTGATTGATTTAAGGGATTGCTAAGTGATTTAACTAAAAGCCTTTAACAAAAAGAAAATTGGCAAATTAAAAAGGGTTAATACTTCGAAAAATCCCAAATCGATACACATGTGACAAATTTATCCCAGATTGTTCTTTTGGCCATGAAAAATCCCAAATCGATACATTTGTAACAATTTACCCCAAACCGGAACACATGTGACAAATTTACCTTATGTTAGTTTTTCTTAAATTTTAAGCGTCAAATTGTTGAGTTAGATAGCACGTAGCAGTTTATGGGTATACCATTTTGGGGTTTTTACCATATGTTTATCACAAGTATATCAAGTTTGGATTTTTCGTGGTATTAATCCAATTTAACGGAGGGTAAATTTGTCACGAGTATATCAATTTGGGATTTTTTGTGGTAAAAAATTTAGTTTATGGTAAATTTATAATAGATGTACCAGTTTAGGATTTTTGATAATCAAAAAAATATTTTGAGGTGAATTTGTTACCGGTGTACTAGTTTGGGATTTTTCGTGGTAAAAAAAAAATAGTCTAGAGTAAGTTTGTCATAGATATATCAATTTGTAATTTTTGTCGGTACTAACCCAATTTAAAAAGAGATTTTATGAGGTCCACTACCAATGTAAATAACCTCTTTTTACATTCACCATTGGATGTATGATGTCTACTTGAAGATAGTCGTGTAAGTGCATTCATCCACAGTACACGTGTCACCTATCCAAGGGTGATGCGTAGGAAACTTTTTACATTGGCAGCGTACATGATTAGAATCCTTAAAAAACAAAATAAGTACCTGTAAGTAAGTCAAATGATAATTGGTAATTCACTATTTTGCAGTGATCTAATGAGAGATAGTTTAGTGAGTAGTGACTAAATTGACAATAATAAAGGATTGCTAACCAGTGTAAATAAAAACCGGTTATCAATAAAGAAATTGGCAACTGAAAAAATAACTATATAAGTAACTCAAATGAAAATTTTTTTGGCCAAACTCAAATGAGAATTGATCATCCAAAAGTAGTCATACTCTAATATCACAAATCAGCAAATAACTCTAGTTTAAGTTGATAGTTTCATATGAGAGTCAGTACTTTTGAAGTGTTGATAAGTTATACCAATAATAGTTGTCAAGTTAAGGATAGAAATTGTTAATTTGCAATCTATTAAAAAAAGTTGGTAATCTCATAAATATCTTGATAAGTTATTGCTTAGAAAATAAGTCGCCGATCATTCTTTTCAGGGAAAGAATCACGAAAAATCTAAAATTATATACACTACGACATGATTATCCCAAACTTTTTTTTTTTGTGACACAAAAAATCATAAACTTGTACTCTTGCGACACATTTACTCCAGTGCCTTTTTTGTGACACAAAAAAATCCCAAGTTTTTACGGTGCGATACATTTACCTCAGGTTATTTTTCTGTGACACGAAAAATCAAAACCTGCAGTTCACGTGACCCAATTTCCAAGGATTAATTGGGGATTTTTGGTGTCACGGGAAAAATTTGGATTAAATGTGCCACATGAATACAAGTCTAGAGTTTTTTGTATCACAAAAAGGGTAAATGTGTTGCGGTGATCATAGTTTAGGATTTTTTATTGCTTTTCCCTTCTTTTTTTTTTTTTTTTTATAAACAGTGTTTTTAACACTTGCCAATGCCAACCGAAACTTACTAGGACACCATCTTCAACATGCAATTCTTTCAAATTCACAGCCTGTGAAACCAAGACAATTTACTTCAAGAATGGAAAAATTGAAAGCAAAAACCATAGTACAGACTCAGATCAGTCAGTCGAAGCATGACGAAGGAAACCAGACTGTTCTAATCCCACAGAATCCGAGCAGCCACCGACAGAGCTATGATCGCCATCGGCGTCCTCAAAGACGAACCCGGAAAGAGACCGGCCGCATTTTCATCTGAATTCCCGGAACTGGGAGAACCTGAAAGATAGCACAAATAGAAAGCCCAAAACTTGAGGCATGTTCACATGTGAAATCGATAGGACTAAAAATTACAACTGAGACCGAAAAATTGTGATGCTGACCTGATAGGCAAGCGATGGGATTGACGTTTTGCCCGCACCGACCGGGCAGCCGCTGAGCCTCGGTCACATTGATGCCGGCCTGCTCGGCCTGGGCAGCTCCCTGGTTGCTGATCAAGCTGCACAGGCATCCAGGGTCCGAGCTTATCACGGATTTCAGAGGGTCGCAGCAAGCGCTCGGCGGGTCGCGAGTCCCGTTGAGGTAGTTCAGGCAAGGAGCTAACTGACTCAGGCAGGACGTGTCTTGTGCCTGCGCATCTACGACCAAAAGTGCGGCGAGCACCAGTGCCGCCGTCTCGAGCCCTGCCCGTATGTTCCTTCTCTCCATCTTTTCAGTGAATGAGCCCATTCAACTCCTCCTAAGCACAGCTATTTAAAAGTATGTGCCGAGAGAGAGAGAGAGAGAGAGGTTGGTGATCAAACTTTTGGGGGAAGTTAAGAGGCTGACTGGCATCACATAGTCGGTGGCAGGCTTGTGAAGGAGGAAAGGTCGTCACACGGTTATGGCCGTTGGACAGGTGAAGCTACTACCATGGATTAAGAAATTTCTTGTTTAGAAGGAAACTGCATAATCTCCAACCTTTTTCTCAAATTTAAAAACTAAACCTATGCCGCCAAGATCGCCTGAAGAAGAAGAAACAATGTACTACTGAGCTTAACCTCTCTCTCTCGCCGGACCCTCTTATCGATTCTGTAGTGTTCCGAAACAACTATTTTTTTCAGTTCGTTATCACCTCCGTATAGAGAGAGGTACAGCCTTTCAATCAGTCCAAAGCAACATCTTCCAATTTCCAGGGACTGATATGATAGATCACAATTTCACAACCTTAAGGTATGGATATGGTCGAACCATACTGTTGTAACTTAGAGATGGTGACCCTTCACTGTTTCCCCATATTTAGTTCAATTGCAAAGCTTCCAGTTTTCTTCTTAGGAGAGCTTTTAGTTGGCTTCTACCAGAAAGGCATTGGAACAAAAGCTAGGAGCCAGAGTAGCAGCTGGAGGAAACCCTCGAAGCCAAATCCAGTGCCGAGAGCGTAACATCACAGTGAAGTCGGTATCGTATTAGACGGTGTTCAGGGGTCCTTGGAAGAAACTCATAAGACATCAGAAGCAACTGTCTTCGATGTGGTTTAAAAACCAAAGCGCGCTGTGATTACATTATTACAGATGGCAAATTTTCAACTCTTTAACAAATCCAGAAGTTGCAAATCCTTTTTTTTTGTAAAGCAGAGATTGATGTACAGGGGGAGGACACTATAACAGCACAATCAGAAACAGATGACTGACTGAACGTAGGCACTCCACTGACTCGGCTTTTTCCTGCATCCAAGGATGACCTAAAATGCCATGTGCGATCGAGACCCTCGACCTTTGAGAAGGATCCTCAACTCTCATGTCACTGGCGGTTTGCTCCAGGGGATGAGCAGGAAGGATGAGCCAAGGTTTGGCTAATGAAGAGCGCATCATGCACCAATGGGTTGTCTGTGCGCCGAGGAGCTGACCAGCTCAGGAAGCCTCGGTCACATCCAGGAACATCAGGAACACCTTCCTTGTCGCCTGGCCATATGGAGAGGGAAGACAGGGTGAACTGTCAATAAGGAAAAGGGTTCGGTTATTCCGTTTTAACTGTATTAACCATAATAACCGAACATTTAGCAAACGGACACCTCTGCAGGAAACATATCAAGAAAGTCAGAAGTCAAAACACCTTCCTGTCTGGGCCAATTTCTGCAAAAACAAGACTAAAGTCGATGGCATAATTTATTTTCTCAGGCAAAGACTGGCAATAGAACTTTTCCATTAGGGCAGAGCTCGCTGCCTTCCCACCTCTGCTTAGCTCAAA
This sequence comes from Rhodamnia argentea, assembly GCF_020921035.1. Lineage (NCBI taxonomy): Eukaryota > Viridiplantae > Streptophyta > Magnoliopsida > Myrtales > Myrtaceae > Rhodamnia > Rhodamnia argentea. The sequence continues at coordinate 22,667,330 of NC_063160.1, forward strand.
ATCTAGAGGAAATGACCATTCCGACGTATTCCGACGGAGAAAACAGAGATGTGTAAAGCCGGTAGTCCACAAGAGACATGCAAGTGCCCCAATCATAACCGGCGAAAGGTTCTATTCTATATAAAGTTCAGTTATATGGTAGGGCATGTCAGTTTATACTTGCAACAGTACCTATCAACATAATCGACCCCACGAGAAGTCCCGGGACGAAATGGCTTCGGGCATGACATGACTTCTGCTCGTCCTGAGGCGGGTGAGTCAACGGGGCCCGGTTCCGTGACGCTGCAACCCGGACATCCCAAGAAACAACTCGGCGATGCCTGATCAACGTTCAAGATTCTCATGTTACTTCTCACCTCCCTAAGAAACTGCAAAAGAATGCAGAGACAGTGAAGATAGCATCCGCCGCCGACTAAACCGTGTCTTGTAGAAACTATGATGGAAACCGACAACACGAAGAAGCAGACAGAGATCCTAGTACACCGATAATTCGATTATTTTGAACAAGCCGCAGAACATATGCATAGCCAACATTCTCTAAATCATTCAACCCTCCGCAGGCAACACATCAAGTGATCTTCCAACAAAAGCAGGAATTCCATTCGCTTCGAACTACAGAATCACCTAACGTTCGGACCCGGCTTAAGCATCCAGTTCCAGAATTTGAAGACCAACCACCCATTTTCTCGCGTCCCGTGCAAACACGAATTGAACTGGACAAGAAAACGCATGCACACGCTGCAAAGTGGAAGAGGAACAGCTCACAGTTGACCGCCGAGGGCATGCCGCACCGATCGAACCTCCTCGGAGGAATCAGGAAGAAGCTGTCGCTGCTTTTTGCTTCTTCTATCGGCTCGAGACTCGCTCGGAAAATGCAGGCCTGTTTTATCTCCCCCATTGCGAGCAGATTGTGGGCGCCGCCTCTCTCTCTCTCTCTCTCTCTGAGCCGTCCGTTTCGGTTGAGAACGGCGGTGGCCGGCGTTTGGGCGGTCCGTGGGTCCCTCGTTCGTGGCTACGCCATATTTGACTCAAACTGGACCGGACACTAGCACCGCCAAATTATAAGTTCGATCCCTCAACGAATCAAATTCGAAAGACCAACATGAAATTACACTGAAAATTTATGGGTCAACCTGCAAATTTTCTATTCGGTGTCTAACTGCTTTATTGATTTCACAATAATTTTCTTTCCCAGTAGTACACTATAAAATTTCGACCAAAACCTCCGATTAGGCGAGGAGAAAGCATTTTTTTTCAGTAGGAGAAAGTTCAAATTTTGTCCTTTTATCTTCAAATCGACCCTCCTTACCAATCAATGTGGAAGATTTTGAGTGGCCTCGACGACCTTGGGGAATTAAAGGGGAAAAATCCAACTTGGGTTATTTGACTTGGATCAAAATTGATCGAACGAAACATAATAGTCGGGTTTCGAGATTATAATACCAGTTAAACTTTCATGTCCCAAAAGGAAAAGTCTGGGGCGCATAGGCGGATGTAGATATTCGCGGATCGGTTCAAGGTCGGATGTGTCGATATCATCATATCAATGCGTACCGGTGACAATCCAACTTGTGTTATTTGACGTGGGTCAAATTGATCGAATCATAATAGTCCGGTTCCGCTATTATAATATCAATTGACTTTCACATCCTAAAAAGAAAAGTCTCGGGCACATAAAGCGATATAGATATTAGTTGGTCGGTTTAAAGTCGGATGTGTCGATATCATCATATCAATATATAGCGGTGACATTAGATCATGAAAATTATAATCAAAAGAAAGTGCCATCCATGAAATGAGAAGTAAAGATTGAGCTCAAACTGCTCCAAGGTCGACAAGGACAAGGGGACTAATAACCAACAAAAGTCACCCCCCATAACATGCGTCTCACCAACCCCAACACATGCCATACAAAGCAACTCATCCCTCTTTGTCCCGCCCAAAAAAGAACAAAACCCCCCCCAAAAAAAAAAAAAAAAACCATAACAATTCCGAAACACAGGAAAAAAAAAAAAAATTGCCCAGACCCGAAATTCGAACGGAAACGTCCAGTGTACTCTGGTTTTGAGCTCAACTCAGTACTCCCTCCGTCCATCAGAAGAAATAAGAGCCGCCCAAGTTGAAACTATCCGGGACGGAGTCAGAAACCGGCGGCATCCTGCTAAAGAGCGGGCTGTGCACGTACTCCTCCGTGGCTTCAAAGCCGAAGTACGGTCCGTTCCCTCCCGAGCTAAGCCCGCTGGATGCCGCGGCGGGGTCGTGGAAATCCGCGGAGCTGTTGCTGCCGTCGCCCCAGGTCCCCTGATCCGTGTCTCCGTAGCCGTAGTTCGAGGTTTCCGAGACCGAGGAGCCTGAGTAGCCCGACAGGTCGGAAGGCAGGGGAGGGAGCTCCACATTGTCATAGTGGCTTTGAGAATAGGCTTCGCTGCTGCCGTAGGGGGTGGCCTCAGCATGTTGGCTGTAGTACGCGGAAGCTGACCAGGCGTTCTCGGGGTACCCGCCCGACGAGTAGTGGCATTCGGTGGCCGGGCCCAGCTGCGGGGTCGGGCCGGGGCGGGGCGCCGAGTTGGCAAACATGGGGGAGAAGTTCTGCTGCTGGGGCTCGTCGGGGGAGAGGATGGAGGTCACGGAGGAGCCGGCGGGCATGTCGGAGTACACGAAGTTGGTGCGGGCGCGCGAGCCGCGCATCGAGCGGGCGGCCCGGTCGTAGGCCAGGGCTGCTTCCTCGGCCGTGTCGAAGGTGCCGAGCCAGTGCCGCTCCTTGGTCGAGGGGTCCCTTATCTCGGCCGCGTACCGGCCCCAGGGGCGCCGCCGGACACCCAGGAACCGCCCGCTGCCCGCAGCGGAGCTCTCCCCAGCCTGTGGCTGCTTCTTCTTGCCTTTGGAGGAGGACGGTGAGCTCATGATGGCGTCGATGTATGGTGTGGTTCAGTGAAGGAGAGGAGAGTGAGACCAGAGAATGAGAACCGATCGAGACCGACAGTTATTTTCTAGGACCGTGGACTTGCTCTTCGGCAGTTGCATGTGTTGGGGTTTAAGTAAAGGACGAGACTCTCTGGTGATTTACCAGTTTTGCCCTTGGAATTTTGGAATTCCCCTTTGTGTCCTTCGGCCTTTGCGACCGGGCCCCATGCGTCATGGCACAAGGTTGAACCCTATTTTTTTTTTCAATTCAAAACCATCATTTCCCAATTGCATACAATCTCTTGAGTTTAGTGTCACATGAACCAATTATTTAAAAAAGGATGATTTGACTAAACGTTTACGGTCGCTCCCTCTTGCTCAACATACATTTACAAACATATTAACGCATAACATAGTCATCCGTTCATAAATTTTCTTCTTAATGAAACACCATTTCCTTTTTCAATTTTGTTCCATACAAGATCAATTTTTTTATAAAAAAAATCTTTCATTTTCTATTCGAATAGTGAAAATGGAGATGAAGAATTTGAGTCGCTTACGATTGGCACCTATCAGAAAAGATAGAGGCGCCTCCTAGTTTTTCTTCTTTTCTTTTTTATGATGGATTATGAAAATCCTATCGAGTTTTAGATGATGAAGATCTTGCAAAAGAAGTTGATTGGCATGATTGGGGGAGAGCTTGATGACCACAATAAGCATGTTCTCTTAGATACTCTCTGCTCAATCATTATTCGCCAATCCGGCACTAACTTAAGCAAACTATCAAAATATATTTTTTTTCTCTTTCTCTTCAATTGAAATGTATACTTTGAGTACCCTGAACAGTCCAAACCTCCTTACATGTGAGCTCTCAAATCATGGAAGAAGGTGCGAATGAGGATCTAATCATGACAAGATCTTACACAAAGCTCTCAATCGAAGATCAATCCATCCTTTACTTTCAATGGTCAGTTCATATGAAAAGGAAGCTCCTTTACCACCATCATTGTACCAATCAGGCCCAATTCCATCTTCTAAGAAGTTTGTACATCACATTGAGAACTCCTTGAGTGCACAACTAGGGGCGAGCGAATTTAGGTTCCAAGTGAAGCTCGTCGGAATCAATTCCTCATTTTTTGGAACATGAAACCTACCATACATACTCTATAACCTGGAACTTACCATATTATAGCTTTCAAGGTCAATTTCAAGATCTACTCGGGTTCTACATGTATTTTTAATTGAATGATTGTAATGAATTATCACATCCAATGATTATAATTTGCTTTTATAATCCATTGACTTTTATGAAATATTAATAAAGTCAAAGTCTTAATCATGATATCGCTGGAAATGAAAGCTCGGACTAACGGTTCCAAATTGCACATTCATCATTGCACGTCATGGAATACCGCAGGAACACGCAAAAACATAAACAAGAAAAGCACAAAAACCTGTTCTAAATTCCGTGTTCCACCTCTAGAACCTACCCTACTTTTACCAGTTCGATTCACCGATTTCCAGTTCTATTGAGAACAATGCTCACCCATAGATAGTGGAGGGTCTAGCATGAGTAAAATGGTCTTTTATCCTGGTCGGTGGAGAGATTACCAAATGTATGCATAACTGCAATGCACTTAGGTTCAGATTCTGATTTTTTCTAATTGACTTGTTGATTGAGTTCATCATTAAGGGGTGACCCGTTGATGGGAGTTGAATTAATCTCGTCTAATTGCTAGAAATCTATTTTTTTAAGGGGGAATCGAGTCGAGAGATCATGAGGGTCTATCATTAGGATAACATTGCTTACAATAGTCCCCACATGCCCTACACAAAAGGAAGATGCAGAAAGGAACTGTAGCATCATCAGAAAGAGTTCTCTAATGATGAATTTACACTTGTTTTACTCAATTCTTAATCCTATTTCCATGTCCAACAGTATCCAAACTGCCCATCAATCATTTTCTGCACATAAGCAGTTGCCAAAGGAGGTTGTTTATGAATAGTATACTTAACCTCTGTATATAGAAAGATTAATGAAACTTATAACAAAGATATTCAAGAAGGTCCTAATTTCTTATTGAATTGATTTATCTTGTTACTTAAATATAGTCCTTAAGTAGGGTCCTTGAGTAAATTATTGCTCAGCCATGTGCAACCGATTTCGGACAATCCATTTATCAATGATAAGTTCCACGAACTTCTCCATTGTACTTGTACCCAAAACCTTGCATTGTTTTATTTTTTTTTTTTTGTGTTGGTTTTCTTAATAATTTGACGCCTTTGAATTTTATAATTTAATTTTATTTTAGAAGTTTGAGACTTTCCTTTCCTTTTTCTTTTTGTTTATATTCGGCGCATGTTGCGAAATAGAAGGGGTTTTCAGTCAAGGAGGCCGTGTTGGGATGCATGTGTAAAGAAACAAGCATAGGCGGGCCTTTCTTGAAGAAAACAAATGACTAGCCACTACCACTTTGACAAGACATTATCGATAGCCAACAATCAGAAATTAAGAGAGCTTTGACCGAATGTCGCTTTCTCTACTGATTAGTGAAAATTGATTAAATCAACCCGGTCTCCACATCAAAACAAAACAAAAAAAAAATTCAAAAAATTGAAATTATAAAACAAAAATGTCCATGTTAGCGCCGACAATCCCACGTGGGGAGATCAATGTCTACGTCAGTAGTTTCCTATCTAAATTGACAAGATGGATTGAACTAGTATTAATGCGAAAAAAGGTTTAGGAATGTATTGGCCAAATTAAAAAGTTTCGGAACTGAATTAATATCAACACATTTGCGGACTTTTTTGAAACTCTTCTCCTCCGAAAAAGCTCCAGATTCTATTATAACTGCACCATGTGCGGGGCAAAAGAAACACTTTAAAGGTGGGGGAATTTTCGTGTCTCCAAGGGAAGGATTGAGTGAGGATGACATGTTACTTAGCCTTGGGATTTTGTGTCACCCTATGCGGAAAATAGGTCGAGAGCACTAAAAAAAAAGAGATTAGTGATGCTGATTTCCCACATTAGCGACGCCCGAAACGATGTGAAGAGAGAGATGAATGAAAGTTCCTTCTGGGGATTTGGACGAAACGATGCGATTATTGAGACGCTTGTCTTCTTCGATGACGGTCATGTGGGCGTCGACCAAGATGATTTTTTTTTTCCCCTTTTTCAAAAAAGTGCATTTCAGTCAATTTGATTCTAAGGAGTTTCTTGCATGTGCAACAATGGTTCCTCTAATACTAGCTATCAAATCGGAGAGAGAGAAGAGGTTATACTCAGAAGAACTCGGAAGATGTTATGTCTGTTCAAAATTGATGTTTTCCACGGTAGTCGAGTTGATCGCCGGTCTGAAAACTCTTTCACGTACTATCGGAAGAGCGACATCTAAAAATACCCTTTTTTGTCAAATTGATGATAAATAAGCTCGTCGAATGTCGACTTTCTATATATTCCGTGATAAGTTCAACTAGAGTGACACCTTTCGATACTACTGTGAAACTTTCAATAAGTACCCTTTGCATCTACAAAATTTATTGGAAGCAAATGTACTTTACACCCTTAATGCTCAATAGTCGTTCTCCTCGAAGAGAACTAAGTTTCCACTAGGCTAAATACAGTAAATTAGAACTCAAGAAACCGCTTTAGGTACAATACACGAACAAGCCATGCGAGAAGACAAAGGCATCTGCGGGAGACAAGAGACCCTTGGAACATGAAGCTATGTTGTGGGGCTCGTTCACGGTTGAATTTGCTTTGTCTCCACATGCAAGCAAAGCGTGGTCCTCCATCTCCTGGTCTACCCAAAGTGAAGAATAAGGGCAGTGCCACCCATTTTAATTTATTCAACTTAATTGTTAGTATGATATTAGGGTTAGGGTTTGAGAATCTGTTGAAAAGGACCACGTTGGGTGGTGGGATTCTCGAGCCCGCCCACTTCAAACCTAACACCGGATCTTGTTTTTGCTCGCACGAGAATCATTCCTTCGCCTGAAAAATTTGACGAGGACACCGCCCAATCGCAAGCACGATGCGATCCCCTCTCGTCCCATTCTCGGTTCAGGAGCTCGAACCCCTTTCTCACCCGATCGGAGAGAGCCACCGGCGAAGGATAACCGCGGGCATGTCCGCAGACGACGAGACGAGCACGTGACGACTTGGTCGGAGACACGCTTTACGAGAAGACAGCTTTAAGTGTGTTCTTCCCCTCTGGATGATAATCTTGAAGCACATGTTAATGGCTCCGGGAATTAAGGTAGGGCACGGAGGTGTTCGTCGTCGGTCCGCGACCAAATGAGGTTGTATGACCAAAACTTATTTTGTATCCTCTTTTTTTTAATTTTTTTTGTTGGTAATGGTAAATTGTCTGTCTCGAAGTGCACGGTGGGAGATGCAAACAAAGTAGAAAGCGCACACCTTTTTTCCAGATTTTCCTCGTACATGTCTATGGCACTCGACGTGGACAACCAGAGAGAGGGAAAAAAAAAAGGTAGATTCTGATGTGATGATGATGACTGGGTTAGTGGCACCAATGTTGTGACCGAGCATCCACGCTCGGACAGCGACTTCGGTTTCGTTCAGTACGCTAATAAACAAATAATTGTGCTCTTGCCTTGGTTAGCGCTCTTGCTTAAGTGGAATCTTATTCGGACCAGTTAGTGTCTTCGGCTCCCCCGCAAGTAACGATATACCGAACGCTCTCTAATGAATACTGCATCGTTTGTATGCCGTCAAAAGATTGAGACCATGCAAAGTTTGATGTTGGGATCACGGATTCCAGATTGTTATCGGATCTATTGTACCGGGGCCAAGAATTTGTGGCACAGCAAGGATTCAAATATCAATCATCTAAGAAGAGCTTCTAGGAAGATTTAAATCGATGCGATATACTGTGATCGACATTATCTTTTATGGAGGGTCTTCCAATCGAGATGGCCCGTCAATCTGAGGAGAAGAGAAAAAGTTTGTCTATCCTATTTAGACAGTTGGTTAAATTAAATGAATGATTCGATACTAGAGACATTGCAGTCACCATGTTATGAAATATTGACCATTCTTCTATTTTTCATTGGATTTACATTTTTCACTAATAAAGATTTTCTTAGCGCCACCATATGACATAACACTTCTCGAAAATGGCCATACGAGCCTCTGCTTACGCTCATGGATGTAGTTGAGACAGTGACGGGCTTTAAGCCCTAACTAGTGATTTGGATGATGTTAGTGCCATGAATTGCCATCTACCGCCTGTTGGAAGAAGGGTCGCCAGCACCACTAGCTCAAGCTAAATGCTCATTTACCATTTCATTGTTCAACCCTAGTCTTCCGAGGGGCTTATACTCTTTCGACCTATACGGCCACACGTCACGGGCCGGCACTTGAGATCGAGATAGTGCGGCAATTTAGTTTTCCTTTAATTCGTTGGGTTGCCTGACCTAAGTGTTTTGTCAAGGATTGATCGCTCGCTTACTAACTCGCTCGGATCGTAGAGATAGAAAGTGTCTTAGAGAGACAAGCTCTAGAAGAGTATGACTTGTATTGCTAAGTGTTGGATGATACAAATAAGGGGCATGGCATCCTTATTCATACATTAGACTCTCCATCTCGATCTAACGGTACAAAGACTCAACAATTATCAGGATGAGATCGAGTTGATCCACTTCGATATCAATCCTAGTCTGAGGGGTCTGATAGTGGATATCTATTTGACCTAACGGTGTTCGGGATCAATCCAAGTGACATTGATCTAACAGTAGAGTTTGAAGATCCTACTGATTGGATGGTTCTAAGGCACTTTGGCCTTGACTTTTCAAATTGATCCGTGACATTCTCCTCCACCCATTCTACTGGCGCTCTCAACTCAAAGTCTTTCGCTTGCGCGGTAGCATCCTTTTTTTGGTCCATCGGGCTTCTTCGGAGGTTGGCGGTTCCTCTGTCTCTTATGTCGCCTGGTTTTTTCCTTGTTGGTTTGTCCACAATGCAGCTCTCGAATCGCAATTTGTTCTACAAGTTAAAATCCTCTTTTGGTTCAACCGATTCATGTTGTTCCGCAAGTCCTTCACTTTCGGATAGGGCATATGGGTTCACATATCTTCTCGAGTTGATCGCACAACACTAACTCCAATTTGGAGCTTGAGTTCAGTGAACTGCTTCACAGACTCCTGTCCTTTTTTTGTTCAAGGCGATGAAGCTTGCCACGAGCTTAGGCGAACTCGGAAAGAAGTAATCCCAAAATTCTTTGACAAAATTCACCCATGTGATGATGTGATTGTCGCTTGGCCTCATCACACCTATTACGCCACATAAGCTTGGCATTATTAGTTAGGAACATAGAGACGTTTCTTACCTTGGCCATTTCGTCTGGATTATCAACGGCGCCAAAATATTGCTCCATGCTTCAATTGAAGTTGTCCACCTTTCTAGCGGACCCATTGTTCTTGAACTCCTAGGAGTTTGGCACCTCCACCTCGTGTGTCACTTGAACAAGGCACCAATCGCAATACTAGTCTTGCACAAGACTAGTTCGGTCTTGAACTCTTGAACCTCCAACTTCAAAGCTTTGACTTCGAGAGTTATCCTCTTTGAACTCGAAGACTTCCATTTTCGGAGCTTGACCTTGGCTTCAAGGGATTTGTCAAGTGCAAGGAGGCCGTGGATTGGTTCGTGATTCGCGGGGGAGCTTCTCTTTGGCCTCGTCAATTCCGTCCATCATCTCCACTACTCTTGCCTTCATTTTAGTGAGCCTTCCTCGATCGCGAACATGACATCCATTGAAATGGCCCTCTTCTTGGCTTTACCGGTTTCTCCTTCTCTCGGACGACCTTTTCTCGGAACCACAACAAGAGCAGCAATAGCGACATCCGAACACCACTTCATATACTCCTTGATCTCGGCTCTAATGCTACTTTACACGTCCGATGCCTGAGATCAAGACCGTGTGACAACTTAAGCTTTGGATTGCCTTACGCTAAGCCGCTCGTCGACTAACTCGCTTGAATCGTAGATGATACAAATAAGGCGGACATCCCTATAAATGCATGAGAGATTTGGTCTCAATCTTAATCTAAGCGCACAAAACCCAAATCCCTCATAGATTGAGTTGATCCAACAACAATTGGATATGATATCCATAAAAATTTATATTTTTTTTCATACATCGAACTTCACGATTGTAAATTTTTGGATTTCGATTTCCAGTACAATTTTACAGGAACTTACTCAAAGATTGAATATTGTGGTTGTTGTATCATATACACAATTTACTCACATTTCATTTTATTACTTTTATGTAGTGCGGTCATTGTGGAAGGCAAAATTCAAGAAGACCCAAATTGCTTAATGGTATCCGACACGAATGGAGAGGAGCAATTAATTATGTCAACAAGTTCATATGGTCTTCCTAGGACAACATTATCCACAACCCAAAAGTATCACTGGTGATCCTGCGTGGCTTCCTGTTCCGCAAATGGGTTGTCTCCCTCGTTCAGCGGGTCTAGTATTATACTATTTATTTGTCGGATTTTTCTTTTTCAATTCATGGATTGTTATCTACTATTGCACTTTCTTTTAATTTAGATATTTCATCTTTATGTATCTTACCAATTTATTTTATGCATTTTGCTTTTTATTTTTGTAGCCATTTTATCTATATCTATTAATTATTCACATACTAAAAAAATTAATTACATAAATATTAAATTATTTATTAATTATATGTCTTCATAAATTTTAAATTAATTATTAATAATTACATTACAAAAAAAGTTTAAAAAGAAAAAATGTTATGTTTATGAAGTTATTTAAAAATAAACGTTATTATAAATATAAAATGAAAAAAGTAAAAATGAAAAATATAATGTGATGCAAAAAAAAAGGCGCACATCTTATGCGCGTCTTAGAGGAGGCCTCTCCAAGAAGAAGCGCACACGCCCTATATTGGTAATTTTTTAAAAATATACATAAATTGGTAAAAAAAAAAAATTACCATAGTATGGAAAAAAGCCCTGAGAGTGTTGGTCTCAATTTCAATCTAACCGTACAAAGACCAAATCCTCATAGATTGAGTTGATCCAACAACAGTTGGATATCATATCCGTAAAATCTATTTTTTTTCCATCCTTTCCTAAGAGAGCAAGAATCAAACCCCCTACCCGTAATATAAGAATCCCCAACCCCAATCCATTTACCGACGTCATAGTGTGAACGGTTTCGAGCCACTTTGGCCTTACCTCTTGGGATTGAACCATGACACAAGTCCTCCATGGTCCTAGACATCGTGGCCATTTGGAATCATTCAAGTGCATAAGCAGCATAAGCCATGTCTATAGCCTCGTGGCCTTTATGGATTATGATCCGCCAGGGTCTACGTTACCTCTTCCAAGGACTTTTCTATGTTGTCTCACGTAAATAAGGATTAAAATATTTAGGTGGAATATGGCTATGAAAGTCCAAAGGAAGCATGGTCAGACTTCACTAAGAATCTTTCGGTCAAAGAAGACGAAAATCCATAACATGTTAAGAAGTAGATTGGATGATGTTGAGAGAACACTAAGCCCATCAACAGGAGGAAATATGTTTTCCTTTAATGTCTGATACAGATGAAGTTCATATTGGAATGCTACTTGGGAATGTTAGATCCTTGTGCAAGATGTTGGCAAATGTCTTCTGCCTGTTCTTTCCTCTAAAAGGCGTCCCCCCAGACAGCATCTCGTACAATAAGATGCCTGAATGTGTGAAACAAGTAAGTCAATCAGAAACCGATGCAACCGCTAACATGACCTATCAAATGAAGAGTACAAAGTGAGTTCAACTTGTGAATGTTAGAGCAACTGTACTCAGGTATAACTGAAGTCTTAATTGGATGATTAAACAGTGCATGCTGAATAATTAATAGGACTTTTCGTGTGTAAAAGAACTGCTTATGCAATTACTTAATGATTTGAACAAAGTTAAAAACCAAAAAGGCGTGGAGATCCAACATACAGGTGCAATGTACTCTTCGGTTCCGACAAAGGAATTGGATTGTGTTAATGGTTTGGCAACAAACATCGGTGCTGGCTGACTCCTTGATCTTCTTCTGTTGTTTTTGGAAGGTGGACGATGTAATATATATATATATATATACACCTCAGCTTCATTTCCAGCCACACAAAACTGACACAGTTCACGCGGCCCCTTATCAGTCCACGTCCACATCAGACGAGATTCACTCCCATTCAGGTGAACAAACTTGCGGAAGGATGCAGACCCCTCACTCTAGCTTCTCTTCTGTATAAAGCACAGTATTATCTCCCTTTTCCACATCATATTCTGCCCAGTTTTGTTTTGTTTTTTTAATGATAACACTACATTTTACAAGGTTGATGGAAAATGGTGTTGGCATCTGAGCAAAACTTAAGTTTGATGTGTATATCACAGTCTTCAGTAATCACACTAGTTTTAGTTTTAATGGGATTTAACTTTTGATTGATTGAAAATGAACTTTCATAGGCTGGCATGTCAAATCGCCTTAACTTTCATAGTCTGACTTTTGTTCGGTGCTGGCCTTTACTAGATTTATATAAGTATAAATCCCCATCTTCCTTCGGAGTACATAAATCATCTTGAGAACCCCATTGAAATTATAGATGAAGCCGAGAAAGCTGCTGAGAAAGACATATGGAGCTTGATGCAGTTTACAGAAAATTTGCGTCGGCAATACGGAAAAGAGCCTCGTTCCATGGAGATTTTGTTGAAGAAGCTTTACGCGAGAAGAATGGCAGCAGACCTTGGAATTTCGAGGATCTATGCTTCAGGAAAGATGGTTGGAATGAAAAAAAACATGACTAAGCAGGTTTTCAGACTAATGACAGATTCGATGGCCTCTGATATGCACAGAAATTCATTGGTATATGAGGGAGACCACAATAAGGTATGCATTCATTCTTTTTCATGTTTGGTTCTGATATTCATCAGTCATCTTGCCTTTTTCACTTGCCATCTTTTATGAGGAAGAATCTCACATATTGTAAATTCTTCCGCTTGCCTTTATGTACAACCACATTGAATAGCATTGTTAGTTGGGGATACACATTGAGCTCTCTACTATGCCTCTACGCCATTTGGCTGGCTTTGGTCTTGAAATCTTATTTATCTTGATAAAATACCAGATGGCTATAAACGTTCCTTGGTCTTCTCAAATCTTCGGCGGTACAGTTATCAAGTTCATGGAATTACCCAAACACTAAGCCTATATATTCATTAATGATCTCTAGCTATGTGAGGGCATACATTACTCATGTTTCTTCAAAGTTCAAGTCGCCAGTCAAAGAGGATGACTCCCGAGGTCGAAGCTTTGAAGTTGGAAGTTCAAGAGCTCAAGAACGAACTACTCTTGTGCAAGATTAGCATTGCGAATGGTGCCTTGTTCTAGTGGCATACAAGGTGGACGTGCCAAACTCCAAGGAGTTCAGGGGCAACCGGTCCGCTAAAAAGGTGGACAACTTCAATTGAAACATGGAGCAATTTGGCGCTGTTGGTATTCAAAACGAGATGGCCAAGGTAAGAACCGTATCTATGTTCCTGGCTAAATAGGTGTGATGAAACCAAGTGAGGTGTCGATCACATGATCGCGTGGGGTGATTTTGTCAAAGAATTTTGGGATTACTTCTTTCCGAGTTCGCCTAAAAAAAGGCTTGTAGCAAGCTTCATCGCTTTGAACAAAAAAGGATGGTAGTATGTGAAGGAGTTCACTAAACTGAGGCTCCAAATTAGAGTTGGTGTTGTGCATCAACTCAAGAAGAAATGTCAACCCATATGCCTGCCCGAAAGTGAAAACTTGCGGAACAACATGAATCGGCCGAACAAAAGGACGTGTTACTAGTAGAACAAATTGCGATTCAAAAGCTATATTGTGGACAAACCAACGAGGAAAAAACGAGCGGCATAGGAGAGGAGGAATCGCTAACGTCCGAAGAAACTCGATAAACCAAAATAAGGATGCGACCAGGCGAGCAAAGGACTTCAAATTGAGAGCGCAGGTAGAGTGGGTGGAGGACAATGTCACGGATCTATTTGAAAAGTCAAGGTCAAAGTGCCTTGGAACCGTCCAACCAGTAGGATATTCAAACTCTACAGTTGATCAATGTCACGTGGATTGATCCCAAACACCATTAGATCAAATAGATCTCCACCATCGGACTCCTTAGACTAGGATTGATATCCTAGTGGATCAACGCGATCTCATCCTTTGGATCAACATGACTTGTATCGAGTCTTTGTACCGTTAGATCAAGATAGAGAGTCTCATGTATGAACAAGGGTGTCATGCTCCTTATTTGTATCATCCAACACTTAGTAATACAAGCCATTCTCTTCTAGAGCTTGTCTCTCTAGACACTTTCTCTCTCTACGATCCAAGTGACTGAGTGAGCGAGTAATCGATCCTTGAGAAAATGCTTAGTTTAGGCGACCCAACGAATTAAAGGAAACCTAAATTGCCACACTATCTTGATCTCAAGTGTTGGTTCATGACATGTGGCCGTATAGGTCGGAAGAGTACAATCCCTTCTAAAGACTAGGGTTGAACAATGAAATGGTAAAAGAATAATCAGCTTGAGCTAGTGGCGCTGGTGACCCTTCTTCCAACGAGAGGTGGATGACAGTTGATGGCACCGACATTGTCCAAATCACTAATTAGGGCTTAAAGCCCGTCACTGTCTCATCTGCATCTATGAGCTTAAATAGAGGGTCGTATGGCCAAGTTCGAGAAGTATTATGTCGTATTGTGGCGCTAAGAAAATCTTTATTAGTGAAAAATGTAAATCCATTGAATGGAAGAATGCTCAATATTCCATGACATGGTGGTTGCCATTTGTTCTAGTCTTGAATCATTCATTTAGTTTTACCAACTACTCAAATAAAATAGACAAACTTTTTCCTTTTGCCTTAGATTAACGAACCATTTCGATTGGAGGACCCTCTATAAAAGTTAATGTCGATCACATTAAATCACCTCAATTTAAATCTTTCTAGAAGCTCTTCTTAGATTATTGATATTTGATTCCTTGCCGTGACATAAATTCTTGGCCCCGGTACAATCGGTCGCATAACAATCAGGAATTTGTGATCCCCGCATCAAACTTTTCATTGTCTCATACTTTTGACGGCATAGAACGAGATGCGGTGCTCATTAGAGAGTGTATTGTTATTTGCAGGGGAGTCAAAGACACTAACCAGTGCGAATAAGATTCTACTTAACAAGAGCCCTAACCAAGACGAGCACAATTACTTGTTTATTAGCATAGTGAATGAAACTAAAGTCGGTGTCCAAGCATGGATGCGTGGTAACAACATTGATGCCACTAACCCAGGCATTATCATCACATCAGAATCAACCTTTATATATATATATGGTCATCCACGGCCAATGCCATCTAGTCAGATGGAGAAGCAAGAAGCAATCAGTTGTGGCTAGGTCTAGTGCTGAACCTGAGTATAGGACTACAACCCAAGGAATTTTGTGAACTATTACGGCTCAAATTACTCTTGGGAGATTGAGGACTGATACGTGAGAGACCTATGAGATTATATTGTGATAACCAAGCGGCAATCAACATTGCCGATAACCCGATCTAGCATGATAGAACAATGCACATGGAAGTTGATAAGCATTTTATCATAGAAAAGTTGGATCAGAAGATAATTTGTACACCATTTGTGAAATCAAAGAATTAGTTAGCTGATGTATTTACTAAAAGGTTGAGTAGTGGAAATTTTCATTCTATTATGCAAGTTGGGCATGCGAAACAACTATGCACCGACTTGATTGTATAGGGGTATACTTGTAAATGTATTTCTCTCTCTTATGTAAATACAAAGTCGCCTCTATCAAACCTGATAAGCCAATATTATTAAACTTTTTTTGTTAACAAATATCTTATAGCGTTATTGACATGTGTTAAATAATACTCCTATTAGGAAGAAGAAAAATAACTCCAATTAGAAATACAAAAATAATAAACACTATTTAAGTAATAATTAAGGGGTGTGTGTGTCTATATATATATATATATTCTCGCGAGAGCTATTTCTAAACGGTGATATTATGATGTTTGTAAATTTAGCCGTTGGATTTGATATCCTATGTATGTAGATCATGTATGTCAAATTTCAAGTTAATCATCTATAAGTATTTTATCTATTGAAGTTATCTTTTACTCTTTATTTCTAAAATTTATTACGTTGAAATTTTTCATGTGCTAATGAAATAGTTAGAAAAATTCAATCAATTTGAAATTTGATATACATGATTTAACGGTTGAATTTACAAATACCATTTTGGGAGTAACTCTCATTAGGAATATGGGAGTATGAGAGCTATCCTAAAATAAAGATTGTCATTAAATTTGGTATTTAATTTCTTGTTTTAATAAGAAGCAACATTGACTGCATCATACCACAAAATCATCAAAATCAAAGAAACATGACATATTTATGTATACTTTAGCAATGAATGAATAACATTATTGGCAAACTTAAAGATTTATCCCTAAATTGTTAACTCACGATTTAATCTATCCACAGTCCAACATCCCATTGGGTACTCGCTCGCTTAGTGAATTATGACTCAGAGACCTACATCCAATAGAGATTAATTAGCACATCTCACTTTTGGTTAGACAAGTAGTAGCGAAAGATATAAGACAGACAATGTAAGAAATTAATTAATTAAATGTGAGGTAATTTGATAACCGAATATACCTTATTCTATGAATGTATTAACTTACATGAAAGTTAAACTTTCAAAATTATGAATTGTCCCAGGGATTTCATGGAAATTTTTGTAAAATTAAAGCTCAGATCTCCGCCAAGAAAAGAGAAATCACATGAACATTAGTAAGAAATATATTGCCTCCATAAATTACAAACTATAATACAATTTAATCCCTTTGCATTTTTTACGAATATATTGAGGATTGAACTATCTTTTGAGTACAACTGTTTGCAAAAATTAAGCCAACACCACAATTGATACTTTAAAATATAGCAATTTTTTTTATAGAAATTTCAAATAATAATTGTTGTATTTAAACTTTTTTGTTAAACTATTTTGGTTAGATATGGTCTCATTTCAAAAGCTAACACATACCACATAGATTTCATAAGTTCATCGCTCTGCTCATGAAGATTTTAATAAGAATCTTAAACCAAAGAAAAGTTAACAAAATGTTTCATCTATGCAGACTACTTAGATTAGGGAAATTCAAACTTGATACATTCAAATCAGATATCCTCCTGACAAAAAAAAATAAATCAGAAAAAGTCAATTGTTTCATCTGTGTAGACTCCTTATTTGTAGCGATGCATATAATGCCTAAACTGCATGTAGCAGCAACTAGATAGAGGAATATGATCTCACAACTCTCCTAATAGTCTCAATGAATATATGGTAGAAGGAATGGGCCCCGGCCTCTACTAGTGTGCCTTGCATATCCATACAACACAAATATACAGACATTAGTAAAATGAAGATATAGTTCTTTAAGAGGAAAAAGATTGATAGATTAACAGAATGAAATACAATACATACAGATTGGTAAGATTGATCTATTTCCCAGAAAAAGCAAATATATTTCCTGATATTGAATTGCCACCTATCCAGCGGCACATAGCATGTACGAAGTTCAAAAGGAAAAAAAAGGTTATTCCAAATGCCACATATCTAACTAATTGTCACATTGCATCACTTACAACTCAGTTAACTTGGTTAACATGGCAAATGAATTTGGTATTGGTCTAGTAAAATTGTTTCTAGAAAAATAACTGCAGGACTAACAAATAGTCAGATATGCATTTCTTTCAAACGAGTGATTAAAGAGCAAGGTGGAACATGGATATGAGGTGCTTGACACTGCTTCAATAAGAACGGAACCCAATGTAATTATAGATACGGAAACGAATTCAAAGCATACTACGGATAAAAAAGCAAGTTACATCCTAAAATTTTATGCAATAAAATCTTAGTCCCAAGTCAATTCGAAAATTAGTGGAATGTGTCAATTAATACACATTTGAAATGTCTTGTCATAACCTGCTGTGATCATATTGTCAAATTGGGGTAACAAATTAGGGATAGTTCAAGAGATTAATGGTAAAGCTTAAGATTTCATGGTCATTTAATAAGAGTGACAATGCGAACAAAAAATTACTGTCAACAATAAATTTGACCCCCACTTTATCGTTTTCTGATATTAGTTTTTCAACCATATGCCTTTCATCATGCTTAGGAATCAAAGAAAACCTTCCAAGCCAAGCAAATAGCTTAACAACAATGGTTTTACAGTTCAATGGATAACAGTTGAAAACTAAAGTGCTTGCCTAATGGTTTAGAATAAAGATAGATGGAAAACTATAATGAATTCAAGATAATCTAAAGACAACAGTCTTACAGTTTCTTTGAGTTGCTCAAATTTCCAAGGCTTGAATTAGGAGGGCCATCGAGCCGATTATCTTCCAGTCCAATTTGAAAAGCAATACAAGTTGTAATCCATGTTATAATTTATTCTTTGCTCTATAACTCATGGAACTTTACTTCATGACTTACAAATAGTCAAGTGAGATAATGTCACTGATTTCTCCTGGAATCAAACCTTTGAGGCGGTTCCCGAAAGGGACCTGTAGGGTATCAACAATTACAAAAGGGCAAACCAGTTAATTTGGTTATAATTGGCAATTGATAGGCTTTAACAGATAAAAATGCAAATATTCACTCATGACTAGGTAAGAGGGGCACGAGCTAAATTTGCAGGAATCAATCCATTAAGAAAGTTGCCATCGAGATAACTGTTAAGTAAGTAAAAGGAAATCCTAAGTCACTGGTAGCATGATGCTGCAATTATAAAAGACATCATACCAAATAAGACTTAAAGACAGTTTCTTGGTAAAATCATAAAAGTTTTCTTTCCCTTTCTACGTGGGATTGTGTTCCCACAAAATATTACAATCTACTCTAACAATAATGAACTAAATATCATTGTTGCGTGTTTGATTGATCCCTCTTCTACATACCACATTTTGTCCAGATAAATTTTAGTGCATTTCTTTTGGGGTTGGTCATGGTCTTTGTAAATTTGGGTTCCAATAAGATTGGACTTTAATGAGCTTCATCAGCTGGTCTTTTTTGGTGGGCTTAGTCTACCAGATTTTTTTAAATTTTAATCTAGATAGGATTTTATCATTAATAGATTTTTCGTTTGGATTAACATATGCTATCTTTATGTTTTCAATTATCGGTTGTTATCAAAATAGCATATGATTTTATCTTTTATGTTTTGCAATCTATTTATTGTGCTATAAAATCTGGTTAAACAAGAACGCAAAGGGGAGATTTTTTAGTAAAGCCAGCATACACGGAGAGGTAAAGCCGGCATACATAATAAATAAATAAATAAGTCCCTTTGCCATTGCATCTTTCTAATCCTTCACAATTACCTAACAAACACAAAGCCAAAGCTAATACCTCACCTCATCACCACCATTACCATCTCCTCATCACCACAACCCATCAACGTTCAAACATTCCAACACCACGATTGCCGATTTGCTTCATACCCAAATCAGCATATTTGGAATCTTTAAACAACAGAATTGGGTTATTTAGTTTCATAGGTGCTAAAACAGAAGATTTGTGAAAAAAAGAAGATGTTTCTTAGAAAGAGTAGCTAGTGGATTCCAATTGTGAGAGAGTGAGAGGGCTTTTCGGTTACATTGTAAAAAAAGAAAAAGAAAATGAAAAAGCAAATGAGAAGTTACTAATTGATAAAAGGGTTGAAATCACTTTTGCCCCTTATGTTTTTCGCTCTTTACCAATTGAGTCCCTCGTCTTTTCAATTTACCAACTGTTGGCACCTAATTCTTGACGGTCATGTATTTTATGATCTCCTTAAAAGAGAATATGTTTAATCAGATAAATATGCACTTTTTTCTTTTTTATTTTACTTGATTGCGAATTATAAAAGAAAAAGAAAAAGAAAATATAAACGGATGGGCCTCACCTGCGCCGTTCCTCTTTTGATTTTCCCCTCGCATGGGCCCGTGCCTACACATGGCCATTTTCAATAGGGTGAGATCGTTGGTGAGTTGGCGAAAGGAGACTGAAGGAGGACCCACAGGCTCCATCGCCCGTTGCCGCCGTCTCGATCGCGCCGATCAGTAGCCTTAACCAAAGCCATTCGACGACCACCACTAGCCCAGCATCCTCCCGCCTCTGAACAGGCAAGCTTGAGTCCCTTATCCTGTCCTGTTCCCGTAGGAACTGTGACTGGGCTTGTCCTCTTCGTCGTATATGCGTGTTAGGTTTCGAAAGGACCGACTCTCGTTCGTTTTCCATGCGCCGTTCGTCGTTCGTTTCGCAGCCTAGATGCTAGTTCGGCATCTTGATTGGATTAAACATTTTGCAGGGCACCACGAAGGGTTCCACGGATGGCTGTTGAGGCCTTTGGACAACCAGGGCGGGTCGCTTATGGACGGCCACTGGTGGAGGTGTTCTCGGTGGAGCTGCGCTTGAACAACCCTGGCGGCAAGCTGTACGGCATAATCGCATTCACCGACGGCGTGGGTTGTCAATACATCTACGACCGAAAAAGCCAAAAAAGAGATGAGGGCGATAGCGGTTCGGCAGCTTTGTTGAACGGCCCAGCTGGAGGCATCTCCGCCCTTGGAGGCTTTACGATTGATGTGGATCTCATGGATGACATTAAAGGGCAGTTCTCATGGAACGTTTACGACGTCACTAATGTGTATGACAGGCTCTTACAGGAGAACGTCAATGGAAACACGGGTTCGGCGATAGTGAACTACGCCGTGTTTCTTGATGCAGCGGTAGCTATTGTGGAAGTCATACTCTTTAATGGAGATGGGAATGACCCTGCCTACGTTTATGGACAGATTACTGCTCGCAATACCAACTTCACAAACGAAAGTACCCTCTTTCAGAAGACTCTGGACGAGCACAGAAGAGTAAGTCCTGGGAAGCACATTCCTTTGTCGAGATCTGTAGTAGCTGTGCCATTGAGCTCTTCCCTCGTGGTTGGGGCGAATCTGTTAGTTCACAGTGGGTACAAACGTGAGAGCGAAAGGGAGATCGCCAAGGGCACTGCAGAGTTCCCTGCTCAATCCTTTGGTACATTTGAAAGGGATATTTGGGGCAAGTACGGTATGATCCGAGTGAAGGTCACTTGGACTTTAGTTATTTAAAATTCATATGCTGCTAATTAAAGTTGTAAGATAGTAATAGTATGAGAATCGAAATTTGGTTGTGGATTTTACTATTTGGAGCATGGTTATGGTTTGAAGAGAGAGGTTTCTATACCTCTGGCGTTGAGGTTAAGTTTAGTTGCACTCTGTTTGAGGTTGTTATGTTGGGCCTTAACTCTCTGATTGCTCGAGTCCTAGTAGTGTTGTATCGGCGACCCCTTTTTGGTGTGAGCTGGATGCACTGTGGCTCGCGAATATCAGTGAGGCGCTTTCGCATGCTTAAAAGCGCATTCAAAGACCCTCGATGAGGTTACTTTAAAGCATCCAGAGACGTTGACGAGACTGTTGCTGAATTCATAGTAACTTCTGCTATTTTGCTTCTGTTTGAAATGTTCCTGCCAGAGAGTCTTGGAGTTTATGTATAATCTGAATGTGTTCAACAAAAAGTGGGGAAACGTGCTGGTGCCCATTTCATCAGATGGGCCATTTTAGCCCGTGTCCCATGAATTCTGCTATTTTTGAGATACTCTGTTTTGTCCATTCTTTCCCCGAAGCAAAATATTAAGGATTATTCTTTGTACTTATTTACGTGAGACCATATAGAAAAGTCCTTAGAAGATGTTGGGTAATGTAGACTCTGGCTCAAGAGCCAAAAAAAAAAAAAAAAAAAACCGTAGACTCTGGCAATGTAAAAAGTCTTGAACAAGTTGATTGCCTTACTTTGTTATTTGGTCAGAACAAGCCCGACGGCAGTAAAGAGTGCCTTTCTAACTTGATTTCTGGTGCATCTCTGCGTGACGAAATTGCAGTCAGCTGGTAATTAGAAGAATCTTCAATCGGAGCAAATTGGACATTCAATTCCATATCTAAGACAATATTCCAATGTGAGGTTGCAGAAAAAGTGATTGACCAGGATTTGAGGATTATATCTACAGGCCAAAGGACAAACTGATCATTGCTGTCCGTAGAGCAAAATTATCTAGAAGAAGAGGCTGCAAACACAAGGAATTGCTTCATGAATTCCACGTTTACTTCTCACTCAAGGCTTCCTACTTGGAAGCAGTCTTATCTCATTCTTTAGGTAGCGCTTAATTACAATGATCTCGGTGTTACCCAAAAGCAATAAAACAGGAAAATAAGAAAAAGAAAATGAGAACCTTTCTTACAGAAATGAGTACATATGTTTACAGCAAGGTCATGAACCGACCAGAGGTCATCTGTATCTTTAAGCTTTATCAGTATACTTATTTACGTGAGACCATATAGAAAAGTCCTTAGAAGATGTTGGGTAATGTAGACTCTGGCTCAAGAGCCAAAAAAAAAAAAAAAAACCGTAGACTCTGGCGGATCATGATCCACGAAGGCCACGAGGCTTTAGGCCTGGCTTATGCTGCTGATGCACCTGAATGATTCCAAATGGCCACGATGCCTTTTCAGGTAGGACTTGTGTCATGGTTCAATCCAAAAAGGTAAGGCCAATGTGGCTGAGAGAGAGAGAGATATGGGTATAAGAGGCTTTGACACTATCTTCGGCAAGCAGCAGACAGGCGATGTGGGGAATGTCGGCATTGATCTCTTCTTTGAAATGCTATTTGAGAGCTTGTCAAAGGTATCTTCTGCTGTATGATTAGCTCACACTACTGTGGCACCCATTAGCATTATAATCGCCAATTTCTATGATGATTCCCATTTAGCTTATGTATGTTGTTTTGCCTTGGCAGTCTTTGTTATTCTGTGTTGCTCATTGAAACCTATCCCTATTGGGATGACATGAGATCAATTGTTTTGAGCACGTTGAAAAGTTTAAGTGTTGGCAGCTTGTGTGTCACGTGTCTTATTGGAGATGTGATCCTAAGTTCTAGCTGCTGAAACAATCCAACCTTATATCATCTACTTTTTTACAATCTCTGTTTACCATAAAGTATGCAACTGGATTTCCATATTTAGTTGCTGAATTTGTGTTGAGCATTACCAATCTTTGCTTTGTTTCTAGATAGAGCGGCATCACATACTTCCAGTTTATTTTCTGAACATTAGAACTCTTTACTTTGTTTCTAGGTAGAGCAGCATCGTTTACTTCCCGTTTATTACCAAGATGTCCAGGTACTTCGCTATTTCGTCGAATTAATTTCTGATAAGTGAGCCGTTATATTGTTGTGAACTCCTGAAGGATAATGAATTATCACTCTAGCTCATATTTATGCACAAATGATGCAATGCGTCAGTGGACAAGGAAAGGCCAGATCTGATGTCTCTGAAAATCCGACTACTCTTTCATAGGTCATTAGAGTACAACAGGTATAACAAAGGAGGGAATAATTATCATGAAACAGTATGTAAAATATCTGTGACCATGCCAAAAGAAGTTGGTTCTGAACACATCCTAAAATACAAAATCGGATTGTGGCCTAAAATTGGTAATGACTTGGACTTTGATGTGACTCATTATCTAATTTGACCCTTCTGAATTCTCTTTAGTTCTGGGAGTGGCAGTGGAGTCTGCGTAATTTGTTTTTCTTTTGTGGATCTACATATTATAGAATGTGCCAAGGGAGAATGGTTTTACAAATAATGACCCCTTACTCTGGCTTCTCTTCTGTATACAGCACAGCTATCTCCCTTTTCCACATCATATTCTGCCCAGTTTTGTTTTGTTTTGTTCTGTTATTTTAATGATAACACTACCTTTTGCAAGGTTGATGGAAAATGGTGTTGGCATCTGGGCAAAAGTTAAGTCTGATGTGTATATCATAGTCTTCAGTAATCACACTAGTTTTAGTTTTAATGGGATTTAACTTTTGATTGATTGAAAATGAACTTTCATAGTCTGGCATGTCGAATAGCCTTAACTTTCATAGTCTGACTTTTGTTCGGTGTTGACATTTACTAGATTGATATAAGTGTAAATCCCCATCTTCCTTCGGAGTACATAAATCATCTTGAGAACCCCATGGAAATTATAGATGAAGCCGAGAAAGCTGCTGAGAAAGACATATGGAGCTTGATGCAGTTTACAGAAAATTTGCATCGGCAATATGGAAAAGAGCCTCATTTCATGGAAATTTTGTTGAAGAAGCTTTACGTGAGAAGAATGGCAGCAGACCTTGGAATTTCGATGATCTATGCTTCAGGAAAGATGGTTGGAATGAAAACAAACATGACTAAGCAGGTTTTCAAACTAATGACAGATTTGATGGTATCTGATATGCACAGAAATTCATTGGTATCTGAAGGAGACCACGCATTCATTCTTTATCATGTTTGGTTCTGATATTCATCAGTCAACTTGCCTTTTTCACTCGCCATCTTTTATGAGGAAGAATCTCACATATTGTAAATTCTTCCGCTTGCCTTCATGTACAACCATATTGAATAGGATTGTTAGTTGGGGATACACATTGAGCTGTCTACTATGCCTCTAC
Organism: Rhodamnia argentea; assembly: GCF_020921035.1. Classification (NCBI taxonomy): domain Eukaryota; kingdom Viridiplantae; phylum Streptophyta; class Magnoliopsida; order Myrtales; family Myrtaceae; genus Rhodamnia; species Rhodamnia argentea. The sequence goes on from NC_063160.1 coordinate 22,691,897, forward strand.
GCTGTTTTGGCTGGCTTTGGTCTTGAAATCTTATTTATCTTGATAAAATACCAGATGGCGATGAACATTGGGTTCTTTGGTCTTCTCAATCTTCAGCGGTACAGTTATCAAGTTCATGGAATTACCCAAACATTAAGCCTATATATTCATTAATGATCTCTGGATATGTGAGTGCATACATTACTCATGTTTCTTCAAAGTTCAAGTCGCCAGTCAAATGATTAGATATATCTGGTTTGCGATTTACTGCATGTTTGATTGCCTCCTGTGTCTTTCCTAAGAATTATGAGCTTTGTGTCTATCATTCCCTACCCATATGATTATACGTTGTTTGTATCTAGAGATTGTTTGTTGAATTTCTAGGCCGGACAGAAGGTGGAGTTTTCTTTTGAGGTTGATCTAGTTCTTTGGATTTCGTTTTGCTGTTGATTATCGATCAATTTATCCATCTCCTGTGTAACGTAATGGAGGCCGAGCTGCTTTTGGAGCTTCCAAGAGAGCAACTCCTGAATTGGATTTTTCAATGCTTGGCAGAAGTATATGCTTCATTACCGTCTCTGATAAAATACTAGATATACAGACACAATATGTCAACTGTTCTCGCTCCAGCCTTTGACTGCCAAACTCTATAATGCAAATTAAGATGGCTTATATGCATCAGCGGCTTCACCAAAATTAAGGCCAGTTGGCTCTACGTGGTTGTGGTGTGTGCCTGGGGTGATCCCACACAAGGAAGGCTAGATGACTTTCCAGGAACTAACATGAAGTTGGTCTAAATGCGTGCAGACAGTTTAAGGGTAAGAGAAGTATAGTTATTTGTTATTACATGGGAAACATCTCTTCTGAACGCTGTCTGTCTGCAGGCATGGAGGTGGCAACATTGGGAGGTAGGCTCAATGGAGTGCCTGGTTATGAACATTACTGCAGTATATATACTTTCAACAAACAGATTCACGACCCAGTAGATCTACGCAGTGCTGTTGCTGAATTATGGGTGAAGGGGGGCATAGTGTAAAGGTACTTTCTGATATCTGTACATGTATTATTGGATTCTCTGATGTGTAGTTACGATGGCCATGGGTGGCTTGTTTTAGTTTTTGGTGACTAGGTTAGCTCCATCATTTTTTTTCCTTGAAATCAAGTGTTAGAGTAAGCTGTTTGTTCTTAAGAATTGGGCGGTTGAAGAACGGTGAATTGTGGAAAGTTGTAGAAACTGACGTTACATGATGTCAATCAGAATCGCATTTTCTGGCATTCGCTTCTCGTAATTGTCGTCTGTCGTCGCCGTGTTTGCCCGATTGAACCAGCATCACATTTTCTGGTAATCATTGGTTGGTTTTCACGGTGGAAGTAATTGTGAAAAGGAAAGAGTTACGAAAGCGCGATTCAGACATTCCTCGGACACCGAGTGTTAACTCTGTAGATTCGTAAGCAATAGAAACAGAGAGATAAAAAAAAATATCTTCAAGAGAGGAGAGATAAGGCTTAATCTTATTCAAATCTTTGAAGCCTTTTAAATAGGCAAGCGCATAACAAAAACAGCTTCAAAATAGGATCCATAACAACCATGATCTCCATAAACCAACTACTCCACTAACTCCTAAAAACAAGGACAACTAAGAAACAAATCAACGTGCAGAAAAAGAAAGACAACTTCAACTATCCCTCCCGTAAACTGATGTTTGCTAACATTCAGTTTAAAGCCTTGACTGTTTTCAACATGCAAACACCTAGTAACCTTATGAACTTTACAAATCACTCCATCTTGAGGGCTTTGGTAAATACATCAGCAACCTGATCTTCGCTCCTGCAGTAGATTAAATCGATTGTTCCATCATTGCTAAGATCTCTCAAGAAATAAAACTTCACGTCAATGTGCTTGCTTCTTCCATGTAGCACGGGATTTTTCAAGAGTTTGATTGTTGAGTTGTTGTCACAAAAAATTCTAGTAGCTCTTGGTTGCTTGAATTGCAGCTTCTCAAGAATTCTCCTTAGCCAAGTAGCTTGACAAGCACAAGTTGTTGCAGCGACAAATTCAGCTTCTGTACTTGACAAGGTGACAATTGGTTGCTTTTTAGATGACCACGAAATAGCACCCGTCCCAAACATAAAGGCATAACCAGAAGTGCTTCTCCTATCATCTTGATCTCCTGCATAATCACTGTCGGTGAACCCTAGCAAATTGGACTTTTCACCCTTCTTGTAAAACAGCCCAAAGTTTCTAGTTCCCTGCAAGTAACGAAGGATTCTCTTGGCAACTAACAAATGCATTTCTGTGGGATTCTCCATATATCTACTGATTAAACTCACAGAATACATTATGTCTGGTCTTGTTGCAGTTAGATACATCAAGTTGCCCACATTTGTTTGTAAAGTGTGTTGTCCACCTTCTTCCCTTCATCATCTTTGTGTAGCTTTAAGCCAAATGCAACCGGAGTGTTCACGGGATTACAATCCTTCATCTGAAACCTTTCCATAATTTCTCCCACATATTTCTTTTGAGAAATCAAAATCCCATCACTCCATTGTAGTACTTCTATGCCAAGAAAGTAATGCATCATACCAAGATCAGACATTTCAAACTCATCCATGATAGACTTCTTGAATTCTTCAAACATGGCATCACAATTTCCCGTAAATACCATATCATCAACATACAAGCAAACAATGAGCATTTTTCCTTTATCTCCAACCTTAATAAAAAGTGTATGCTCATAAGGATATTTCGAAAAACCAACTTTAAGAAAGTAAGTCTCGATGCGACTATACCAAGCTCGTGGGGCTTGTTTTAGCCCATAAAGGGCTTTCTTCAATTTGTAAACTTTATGCTCATTTTCAATCTTAACATAACCAGGAGGTTGTTCGACAAATACCTGCTCCTCCGAGTACCCATGCAAGAATGCCGATTTGACATCTAGCTGGAAAATAGGCCAAGAATATTGCGCCGCCAATGCAACCACCAATCTGATTGTGTCATGTCTTGCAACCGGAGAAAAAACTTTTGTATAGTCGATCTCGTATTGCTGCTTGTATCCCTTGGCTACCAAGCGTGCCTTGTATTTGTCCACTTCACCATTTTCTTTTAGCTTTGTTTTGAAGACCCACTTTACACCAATGGTTTTGTGACCATTAGGAAGATCGGATAGCTCCCAAGTTTCATTTCTTTCAATGGCATCGATTTCATCATCCATCGCTTTTCGCCATTTTTCTTCTTTGAAAGCACTCTCAAAAGTTGTAGGGTCACGGTCTGAAAACAAAGCGAAATGAGTAATTGGATCTTCAATTCCAGTTACCTCATAGTCTTCCATCCAAGCAGGCCTTTTTCTAACACATCGAAGAGACTGACCCTCTTCTTCATTGACTTCAACAATTGTTGGTGAGGTTTCAGCTGTAGAAGTTGTATTTGATGGAATTTCGGGCATATGGGGTGCTGAAATTTGCTCCTGTTCAGCATCATTGTCATAAAGAACTTGGGTAGGCTGCTGCCTATTCCAATCCCAAATGTTCTCTTCATCAAAAACAACATCCCTATTGGTCACAATCTCCTTTGTTAGTGGATTGAATAATTTATATGCTTTGGATGCATCACTTACACCAAGAAAGACGCATTTTTCAGCCTTGTCATCAAGTTTCTTCCTTTTCTCATATGGGACATGGGCATATGCGATGCATCCGAAGATTTTGAAGTGGTCTACAGCTGGTCTTCTCCCACTTCAAGCTTCTTCCGATGTCATGTTTTGAACAACAAAAATTGGACTTTTGTTCAAAACATGAATACTCCAATTGCTTCCGGCCAAAAAGTCTTTGGAACTTTTCTTCTTGCTAACAAGCTTCTCACCATGTTAAGAATGGTTCTATTTTTCCTTTCGGATACACCATTTTGTTGTGGTGTATATGCGACCGTAAGCTCTCTTCGAATGCCATGCTCTGCACGTAAAACTTCAAATTCTTTTGAGCAATATTCGCCACCACGATCTATTTGAAGAGTCTTAATGGCCTTTCCTGCTTCATTTTCAACACGAGCTTTGAAGCATTTAAATGTGGAGAAAGCTTCTGATTTTTCCTGTAAAAAATAAACCCAAGTTTTTTTGGAAAAATCATCAATGAAGGTAATTAAGTATCTTTTACCTCCATTAGAAGATGGGTTTATTGGACCACAAATGTCTGAATGCACTAGCTGCAAAACATCCTTTGCTCTCCATGACTTTCCTTTGGGAAATTGAGAACGATGTTGTTTGCTAACAACACAATCTTCGCACACTTGGGAAGGAGTAGTAATTTGAGGAAGACCCGTTACCATGTTTTTCTGTTGGAGGGTCTTCAATCCACCAAAACTCAAGTGGCCATAACGAAAATGCCATAACCATGAGGGATCTTTCATTTCAGCCACCGGACAAGATTGAATACTTTCAATCTTTAATGGAAATAATCTATTTGAACTCATCCGAACAACGGCAATAGCACCTCTAACGGAATCATAAATTTCACAAGCATCCTTCTTAATAGTGATAACATAACCCTTTTCTTGTAACCGACCAGCACTCGGTAAGTTACTTTTCGTGTCAGGAACATACAACACATCGGAGATCGTTTCCACAAAACCATTCTTGGTTCTTATCTTAATATCACCTTTTCCCATCACTTTCACAAGAGAGCGATCACCAAAACTCACAGTAGAATGAAAATCTTCATTTAGATAAGAAAAAGAAGACTTACTTCCACTCATGTGATTACCGCAACCTGTATCCACGTACCAAATATCCGACTCGGAATTCTTTTTATCTTGAACAGTCATCAACAATGTTTCTGTTTCTTTCTTTTCAACCAAATTTGAACTCTCTCCCTTTTCTTTATCATGAGGCAGTCTAGTATAACATTCAGATGCATAATGGCCAAATTTATGACATCTAAAGCACTCTACCTTGGATTTTTCAAGATCTCGTCCTCTCCCTTTGCTTTGATATTGGTCATTATTGGTTTTGAAATTCTTGCTGACATCTCTGTTTCCTCGATCTCCCCTTCCTCTACCTCTACCTCTATCCCTTCCTCTGAAATTGAAGGAATGAGTATTAGTAGAAGCCTTCAACGCTTGCTCCTCCATTGTTGAACTTCGGTTCATCTTACGCTCATGGACCAATAAGGAGCTTTGCAATTCATCAAGAGAGAGTGCATCTATGTCTTTCAACTCTTCAATTAAGTAGACGACATAATTAAAATTTGGAGTCAGGGAACGCAAAATCTTCTCCACAATGGTGACGTCATCCATCTTCTCGCCATGGAATCGCATCTTGTTGCTAATCTCCATTGTTCTGGCACAATAGCTACCGACTGATTCTCCATCCTTCATTGCTAACGTCTCAAAATCTCGTCTCAAGGCTTGAAGTTGTGCACGCTTCACCCCGACAAAACCTTGATATTTCTTCTTCATAGAATCCCAAATATCCTTGGAAGTTTCTTTGCAAAGAATAGTTTCCAAGATGGGACAATCGATAGCCTGAAAGAGATAATTTTTTGCCTTCGGATCCTTCGACTTCTAGCTTCTAGTTACGCTTTCTGGGGATCTGTCAAAGATGTGCCTGCTGGTGGCTCTTGAATTCTCCATTCAGATCCTTCAACGACCGGCCAATACTCCTTTGATTGTAAAAAATTCTCCATTAGCATGCTCCAATGATCATAGTGACCATCAAAGCGTGGGATGGCTGCTTGCACAAAATTGGAATCTGTCGCCATTGGGTAAATGAAGAAAATAGACGAAAGAACTTATTTGTTGCCTCACGCGTTTTTTTTTTTTTCTCGGGGTCTCACGGCTCTAATACCACTGTAGATTCGTAAGCAATAGAAACAGAGAGATAAAAAAAAAATATATCTTCAAGAGAGGAGAGATAAGGCTTAATCTTATTCAAATCTTTGAAGCCTTTTAAATAGGCAAGCGCATAACAAAAACAGCACCAAAATAGGATCCATAACAACCATGATCTCCATAAACCAACTACTCCACTAACTCCTAAAAACAAGGACAACTAAGAAACAAATCAACATGCAGAAAAAGAAAGACAACTTCAACAAACTCGTGGCTTTCCTCATATTAGAACGAAGTAACGCCAATCTTTCTCTTTCCAATCTGTTCCCCTTCCGCTTATTTTTTATCCCTTCGTCCAATCTGTTTTCTTTCCTTCCCGAGGGATATCGAGGAAAGTGATAGCGATAACTAGCACGATGCGATCGTGTCCCGTAATGGGCCCTAGAAGAGCCGCATCGCCCTCCACTTAACACCCCCAAGCACCTCGGGCCGGCCCTCCGAGATGCAATGGCCCCTTAACACTCCCCGGGATGTGAGAGGCAAATCTCATGTCCCATCCCCTCTCGTCTTTGTCGGGCACTATCGGCGGTGTCAACATTGCCTCTCCAACTCGCCAACTCCGATACTACTACTGTCACGTCGTCCAATCTAAACTAAACTAAACCCCATTATCATCGTCATCAAGAACCTCCCTCCGGATCAAAACTCTTCCCTCTGCTGATCCATCCCAACCCCAATTCGAATGGCGGCCTTCCTATACCACCTCTTCTCCTCCTCGTCCCTCCTCTCCCTCGGCCTCTACCACTTGGTCTCCGCCACCCACAATCACCTCAAATCCCCCTCCACCTACGCTGCCAAGCCTTGCCACCCCCCCCCCCCACCCCCGCATCCGCTCCCTCCAGCTCTACCTCGCCATCTTCCTCCCCGTCACCTCCCGCCACCAGGCCATCTCCTCCACGGACTCCGACCCCCTCCTCAAGGGCTCCACCCCCGTCCACTGCTTCTCCTCCCTTCGGTCGGCATCTATCCTCCTCCTCTCCGACCTCCTCCACAAGGACCTCTTCTTCGCCCTTTGTCGCGACCCTCCTCCGTCGGATACGCGGGAGGTGAGTGAGGGTTCACGAGCCGATCCTTTTTTATAGGTAAGACCCCGGTTGTCCGCGGGATCTTTTGGGATCGCGGGTCTCTCCCAAGACCCGTTACTCGAATCGCGATGTCGGAGAAGATTTATCAAATATCGAGATCGACCTTAGTGTGGTCGAGTGGCATGTGCAATGTATACATGCAATTTGGAGTCGCCACCGATCAATTTATTGGAGGGTATGATCGGAAAACTCTACCGAGCGGTCGGGAGAAACCGTTCGATTCCGCGAAAACCAGAGATTTTTGGGTCCGGGGACTTGGTTACGCCGAGATTTTCATCGACGCCCTTTCGGTTACCGATGTTGAGTGATTTTCTAACCCGAGAATTCATGCAGATGAAATTTCGGGTGAGGTAGGCCCTAACGATTTAAGGTAATCATGCAAATGGGAATTTTACTATTCCTATCAATCACAATCAGAAAATTAAAAGCGCAATATAATCACAAACAGTCAAATCAGTCAATCAAGGCTCGGTATATCTAAAAATGACCCTATCGGCCCACGTAAATATCAAATTTAGAATCCAGGGGTAGTTCGGGAAAATTTAGGGCGGAAGGCCCGGAAGGGTGGAATGGTCATTTTGGGGTTCGGGACCCGAAAATCACAAAATTGGGGTCGGGCCGGTTGAATGTAGCAATTTCCCATTTTTTGTGATTTTATGAAATTTTTCTAATTTTTTTGAATTTTTTATTTATTTTCTAAAAATGTTGGGAATTTTCCGGATCGACACGGATCGACCCTCGAAGTCTCAAAATTTTCGATCCGTACTATATGAGTCCCGAATCGATCTAGAAATTTTTTAGAAATTTTTTGTGAAAATCTGGGAATTTTTATGAATTTTCTAAGTATTTTTGCAATTTTTTGGATTTTTGGAAATTTCTTTTTATTTATTATTTTTTCTTAATATTTCGGACCGGGTCAACCCGGTCCGACCGTTCGCAGACCCGCTCAAACCCTATACGGTGCCGTATATGTATTATCCTATTTATTATTTTTTGATTTTTCAAAACCAATTTCTAATATCTAAATATATCAAAATGGAATGGACGGCTGAGATTGAATCTAGAACTCATCTCAATCGTCGATTCGGCTCAACCAAAACGACGTCACATATTGACATCGAACGGACGGCCCAGATTAGATGTCCAGACTTCATCTCGGCCGTCGATTCCTATTAATCCAAACGACGCCGCATTAGACATTGAACGGACGGCCACGATCTAGTTCTTAGGCTCGATCTGAGCCATTCATCCCTACTGCATATAAAACGACGACGCTTCTAGGTCTTGATCTAAACGACGTCGCCTAACTAAATCAACGAACGGCTGTGATTCAAAATAAAATCTAATCTGGGCCGTTGAATCCCTTAAACTACAAAACGACGTCGTGCGGGTTAAAACGTTGGACGGTCACGATTGATCCTATAACTAATCCGGGTCGTCCGTTCCTTCTATGCCCTAAACGACGTCGCGCGGATTGACTAAAACGGCACCGTTCTTGAATTTTCGTATTTTCTAACTAATATACTAATTATCCGGAAATACAAAAAGAAAGATCCGACGGTTGAGAATCAAATCCCTCGATTTATCTCGGCCGTCGGATCGGATCTGAGTCGGCTCACTCGCGCCGGCGGCCGAGCTGACTCGGATCTGAGCTGGACCTATCAGCTCGTGACACCTTAGCTTGTTGACCTCTTGACCGCCATATCAGCATCGTCTTCTCCATCGCGACGACAACTAATGGACGGCCGAGAGCGTTCCGGCGAGATCCAACGGCGAGATCTCGCCGGATCGGCGCAAAACCAACGTCGATCGACTCAACTCAACGTCCAGATTAACATATGTGAAAATCAAGCAAATCCACTCACGGAATCAACGTCAATCGAGCTTGCACGGAATCGATTTCGCAAAACACAATCTCATAAATCGGGGCATAACAATGCGATTCAAACTTCAAGCACGTTAAGGTCAAGTTAAGGACACTTACCTTGGGCTCCGATCGAGCCCAGAGTTGCCCGATTCGCCGGCCGAAGTCCGGCCCGGGCCGCGATTGGTTTGAGGTTTGATCGGACGTAACGAGGAGAGATCGATGCAAAATAACAATGCGATCATGGTTAGGGAGGTTCCAAAACAAAAACGCACAAAATAATTTCAAGGATCGTGCTCGGAACCGTGTGATGCCATTGATGCACAGTGATGACGTTGGAAGTTCGACTTACCGTTTCTGGTGGTTGTACTCCGATTGAGCCGTGCCGATCGACTCCTCCTTGCTCGAGCGAGCTTCCGGCGACGATCCGCCACTTCGATTCGGCCTGGATTGGCTGGGCCGAAGTCACACAGGTTTGGTCCGAAACTTGAACCGGAACGCCTCGCGGGAACTTCTCTCTCTTCTTCTCTCGCTTTTTCTAATCTGTTTGATCTCGTGAGCGGAATGAACCTCCCTTTTGATCTGGAACCTTCTAGCCTTTTATACTCGATTTTCAAAAAATGCGCGCGCACGGGCCAAGCTTCGCCGAGGCTCTCACGTGCCAATCGCACGAGTTTAGGCTCGCCGGACGGTGACGGAATCATTAGGATTCCGTCCAACGTCCGTTAGGCCTCCAATCGTTCACAAACGAGCGCAAATTTGACACGGTTTGGGGATTTGTTGAATTTTGTGCCGCCGCGCCTTTGACTGGCAATGCCGCCGTCCTCCGGCGATGATTGGCTCTGCCGCCGGTGTCAATCGGAACTCCCGACTTCGAGGAACAAAAGCCCTAGGTTAATTGAATCAATTAATCGCGAATTGATATCCAATTTAGCCATTGAAATTGATCGTCCAAATCTGCAAATGGCTCGTGCAAAAGGTAGAAGATGACACTGTTTGGACCGGTTCGACCGGCGGTCAGACCGGTCCGAACCAGTTCATAAAGTGGATTTTTAAAAAATTTCAAAATTAATCCAAATTTACTGGGAATTTTTGCAATTAAACTTCAAAATTGGATTCAGGACCCTGAATATTATCTAAAAAAGTATTTTTGCCCAAAATTTTCTATCAATTTGCACAAAAACCCCAAATTTTCCAAAATTGCCAATTTGGGGAAAAACTCAATTGAGTGTCGATTTGATTGAATTGGATCATGAGGCCTATGCCAATCGATTCTAAATGTATGAAAACATAGGGGGACAGTCCAATTTTATCATGATAGTCCCTCAATTAAAAATAATTTCAAAAATTGGCAAATTGAGGGACTAAATTGCAAATACTTTGGGGATTTGGCCTAATTCGCGCAATTCATGCAATTGAGGGTGCAATTGACCAAATTAAAGTTCAAAGGGACTACAATTGAATGTCAAGACACAAAATGTGCAAAAATTGCAAGTAAAAAGACTCAAATGGTGTTTTTTGTGCAAATTCAACCTTAGGCGTTGTGAAGAAACACCTAAAATTGAACTCAATTTTTAATTTTTCATGAGGCCAATATGAAAAGGGAATTAAAATAAAAATATTGGACATTTTTTTGTATTTTTGTGACCTCGAGAGGTATTTTTTTATGAATTTTCAAGTATTTTCCTTTTTTCGAAAATATTAAAGAAAAAATGAAAAATATGAAAAATTATTTTTTGTTCCAAATTGGTTCCTTAGGCTTGGCCAAGGCTTCCAATGTTGATTTTTTAATTTTTTGATTTTTTGTGAATTTTTAGTGAATTTTGAAAAATAAAACTAAAGGAAAATTGATTAAAAATCAGGTGTCAATACCCTTGCCTCCGCCGCCTTCTTCCTCTAGTCCTCCTCCTCCGCCTCCTTCCAGATCTCCGACCTCTAGGCCAAGTGCGACTCCATCTCAGCCCTTGTCTCCGCCCTCTCCCTCGCCTTGCGCTTGCCTGCTCCCTCCCGCCTCTTTGTGGCCGACGTCGCCCTCGGGGCTTCCCTCTGCCTCCAAGGCCTCTGGCCATTGTAGACCGGCCTCTCACTCTATGTCGAGGCTTTTATTCCCGAAGGATGTCATAAGCTGCTCGATGTGATCAACGGGGTGGAGGGATCTACCAAGTGCAATTTGGAGGAGTCGAGGTTGAGGGCCATCGCCATTTTTGATCTTGTGTTTGTGCTTCATGTCATGGTTGGGTTAGTCACTGCGATGGTTGTTTGTGCGGCTGTGGCTAAGAGTGTGGGTATGAGGAGGATGGGGTCTTATGAAGCATTGCCTACTACTGGGGATAGAGATGCGAATAATCTTATTCAGATGAAGGCATTGTCCGGCACGCGGGCTTGACTTGATCTCCTCTTCTCTTATTGTTACTGGTAAGTACAGTATGATCCGAGTAAAGGTCACTTGGACTTTAGATATTTAAATTCATATGCTGCCAATTAAAGTTGTAAGATAGTGACAGTATGAGAATTAAAATTTGGTTGTGAATTTTACTTTTTGGAGTGAGGTTACGCTTTGAAGAGAAGAGGTTTCTAATGTGGGACTACCTAGGAAAAAAAAGGGTCACTTAGGTAATTAATCTGGTTATATCTCATCAGTGACATTGTCCCGTGCTGCATATTTTTTTCCTTCTATGTTAATTAGAGTAATTGATTACTCAATTATATATGATTTCTTTTCAATAGCAAATCATGAGGAAATTGTATTTTCAATTATGTTTGACATTATAAAACATTATAATAATATAGTGGCATTCAAGATTGAGATACAAAGCAACAATAGCTACAAAACAAAATTAAAAGAAAAATAATTACATACCTCAAAATCTCAAATACGTCACAAAGAAAGAAAAAATAGAATGTGTTAATGTGAGAGGGTAACAATATTTTAGGGAAAAGTACACTAAAAGTGTCATAACTTGTGTACGGCGTTCACTTGAGTGCCATAACTTTCAAAACGTTTACTTAAGTGCCATAATTTTCAAAAATCGTTCACTTGAGTGCTACGTCGGAGTAAAATCATTCACTTGAGTGCTACAGTAACTTTTCCGGCGTGCTACAAAAACTTTTCCGCGTGTGCCACGTCGGCTTTTCTGGCGTTCACGTCAACATGGCACTCAAGTAAACGATTTTGAAAGTTATGGCACTTAAGTGAACGTTTTGAAAGTTATGGCACTCAAGTGAACGCCGTACATAAGTTATGGTACTTCTAGTGTACTTTTCCCTAATATTTTACGTTCTAGGCATTGCACAAATAGTATTTCAATTAGGAAGACAATATTACACATATATCACTCCAATTGAGTAGACAAGAATAACTCATGCTCTAATTAGGAAGACAAATATTAGGAATAAAACTATTTAAGTTATTACAGGGTATTTCAGGTATTAAACAAAATTATAAGGATGTTTTTGTTCAGTGAAAGTTTCACACTAACGCCCTATTTTATATAGAGTTAGATTAGATTGGATTGGATTAACATCCATATAAATGTTTGAATTTACCATTTTGTTTTTTTACTACATTTCTTATGTCCCTTTGCGACATTTTTCACTATAAAGATCGCACTATATGACTTAGCGCATCTATATATATATATATATATATATATATATATATATATATATATATATATTCTTGTGAGAGCTATTTCTAAACGGTGATATTATGATGTATGTAAATTCAGCCGTTGGATTTGATATTCTACGTATGTAGATCATGTGTGTCAAATTTCAAGTTAATCATCTATAAGTGTTTTATCTATTGAAGTTATCTTTTACTCTTTATTTTTGAAATTTATTACGTTGAAGTTTTTCATGTGCTAATGTAATAGTTAGAAAAATTCAATCAATTTGAAATTTGAGATACATGATTTAACGGTTGAATTTACAAATACCATTTTGGGAGTAACTCTCATTAGGAATATAGGAGTATGCGAGCTATCCTAAAATAAAGATTGTCATTAAATTTGGTATTTAATTTCTTATTTGAATAAGAAGCAACATTGACTGCATCATACCACAAAATCATCAAAATCAAAGAGACAAGATATACATATATATGTGTGTATACTTTAGTGATGAATGAATATCATTATTGGCAAACTTAAAGATTTATTCCTAAATTATTAACTCACAATTTAATCTGTCCACCGTCCAATATCCAATTGGGTACTGCTCCGCTTAGTGAATTATGACTCGGAGACCTACATCCAATAGAGATTAGCACATCTCACTTCTAGTTAGACAAGTAATAGCGAAAGATATAATACAGGCAATGTAAGAAATTAATTAAATGTGAGGTAATTTGATAACTGAATATATCTTATTCTGTGAAGTTATTACACGAAAGTTAAACTTTCAAAATTATGAATTGTCCCAGGGATTTCATTAGTTAACCTATTAAAGCTCAGATCTCTACCAAGAAAAGAGAAATCACATGAACATTAGTGAGAAATATATTGCCTCCATAAATTACAAACTATAATATGATTTAATCCCTTTACATTTTTTGCACTAATATATTGAGGACTGAACTATACACGGCCGGTTCGGTGGAACGGCCGGTTCCTGTTCAGGAACCGGCCGTGTATACTTCCGGTTCCGCTTCGGAATCGGCGGTTCATTCCGATTCCTTTTTTAATATTAATTTTTAAAATAATAAATAATAAAATAAACATAATAAATTATAAATTATAAAATACAATTAAATTGTACATTGTAAAAAAATATGGGGAAAAAAAAAAGAGGAGGAATGGGCTTGAACTTAATGAATTATCATTAAGCGCCTACATATCTTCTTGGGGATAGAAGAATCAAAGCCCATGTAGTTCTTTTACCTTTGAGAACCCCAACTTACCCCATCGTCAATCGTCGCTACCCATTGTGGTACCCGTGGCGGTGGTATCTCCAACATCATCGCTAAAAAATTCGTGTTCACGATCTAACTCTTGGTGTCGATATTTCGCCCTCGTCCAATCGCCGACACAAGCTTGAGCTTCCACGGAGTCCGGGCTTAATCTTGAACGGCGAGAGTCCAAAATTAATCTTCCAGCACTAAATGCTTGTTCAACTGTAACCGTTGAAGAAGGGGTTGCTAATATCTGACGAGCGATGAGGGCGAGAACTGGATAATCGATTTGGTGACTCTTCCACCACTTCAGGATTTCGAAATCTGTAATATGTTCCGCATCACGAAACTCAAATTGAGTGGTTAAATATTTTTCTAATTCAGAAATACTACATGTTGCCCCTTTTTGTTTTTTTTGCTTACTCTTAAGCATATTATACCCTCTACTAAGTGAACTACCACCTTCGCTACGTGAGGCAGTAAATTGTAAAGATCCGGAATCACTTAAACCATATCTACTACAAAATTCTCCATACAATGCTACTATAGATTCTTTAACATCTCCTAGTATATTTGAAATATTTATTGAATCTTCTAAATGTAAACAATCATGATAATACACATTCAAATAATCTTGTAAACCGTCTAATTTAATACGTGGATCAAAAACAATACCAACTAAATAGATAAGAGGAATTTGCAAATAATAATGCAATCATTTTTCTCGCATTACTAAAATAGTTCGATCTAATACGGTATCATTTTCATATTCACTAAAAACACTACCAATATTAACACACTCTATTAAAAATAAATGCGTAGTAGGATAATAAATACCAAATAAAGTCTTAGTAGCATCATTAAAAATTTTCAAAATATCTAAAATTTTCTTGCAAACGTCACAATGTTGAGGAAGTAAAGTAATTTCGGGAATATTTTGTGAAATAAACATACATAATAAATCTTTATATTCAAAAGTTTGCCGAAACAACTCGTACGTAGAATTCCAACGAGTCGGAATATCTTTTGGAAATCTTCTTGCCCTTCTCCCATTTTGTTTACAAAATTTTCCCCATGATTTCATACAATGGGGACGACTCCATAAAAATTTAATTGCACTCTTTATTGGGGCGAGAGAAGTGTCAAGAGTTCGTAAACCATCTTGTACACATAAATTTAAAACATGACAAGTACATCTAATGTGAAAAAATTGTCCACCAAAAGTGGGTTTGCAAATATTTTCTAATTCGGGAATAGAAGCGGTATTTACGGCGGCATTATCAAAACCAATTGAAAATACTTTATTTATTAAATTATATTCTTCTAAAACTTGCCTAATTATTCTATAAATATTATGAGCCGAATGTCTTTCATCAAAAACTCGGAATGCAATAAGTCTTTTTTGAATCGTCCAATCGTCACCTATCCAATGACACGTGACACCCATATAAGAATGAATTTGCCAAGGATCACTCCAAATATCGCTACCTATATGCACACGTCCATTGAATTCGGCAAAAAATTTTGCTAAAGATTTTTTTCCTTTTTTATAAAGATGAAAAACTTCGCGTTTAAGAGTATTTTTTGGAATAGTTGGCGCTTGCGGAACCAACGCAGTATTTATCAAATATTTCATATTAAAATTTTCACCAATATTAAACCGAGCATGATCAAGGGCAACATATTCACCTAATGTTTGTTTATAAACTGCTTCAGTGAAACGAAATATAGGATGAGGATTAGAAGTGGCGTACCCGGAAATTTGTTGTTACGTATTGTCGATCCCCGCTTGCGTTGGATGTATTTTTGTTAAATGCCGATGGAATGTTTCGTAGCCGTCTCCTTTCGTAAATTTATATGTTTGCGAACAATATTTACATTTTATATTATACTTACCTTCGCCTTCATCACGTACCTTGTCGAAGTGTAGCCACAAGTCGGATGTATTATCTCGGCCCTTCCGTTCCGGCTCATTTGCCGTTGACGCTTCTTCGACACCGGTGGGAGGATGAAGATTTTCTTGTGTTGGGATGTGCTCGACGTTCGGAATCGGGACATAGTTGATATTATCGTCATCGTCTTCCCAACTTGCATACTCACGAGGATCATATTCGGGAATGGGATACTCGGAATCTCCCATAGTCATCTTGCCCTTGTCGGCATTTCTGCTTCCACTTGCCATTTTTGAGAGAATTGATCGGAAATCCGATTGACAGAATTGAGTCGGGATTGAGAGAATTGGGAGAATTTGAGCGATTTGAGAGGATTTCGGAGAGAATTCGAGAGATTGTTCGGAGAATTTATGACCAAAATGAAAGGGAAAGCATATGTATTTATAGGCAAGAATTATTTTTAATTATTTTTTTTGTTTAATTTTCCCAACGGCCCAAGAGAGGGTGGCGGGGCCCGGGGCGAGAGCCGTTGGGCTCTCGCCCCGGGCCCCGCCTTTTTTTTTTTTTTTCACGGTTCCGGGTTGGAACCGTGGGCCCGGTCAACGGGCCGGTTCCGGGCCCAAATGGCACTCTCTAGACTGAACTATCCTTTGAGTACAATTGTTTGCAAAAACTAAGCCAACGTCACAATTGATACTTTACAATATAGCAATTTTTGAAAAAAATTTCAAATAATAATGGCTGTATTTAAACTTTTTGTTAAACTGTTTTGTTTGAATAAGAAGCAACAACATTGACTGCATCACACTACAAAATCATCAAACTCACATAAACATGACACATATATGTATACTTTAGTGATGAATGAATAATATTATTGGCAAACTTAAAGATTTATTATTGAATTATTAACTCGCGATTTAATCTGCCCATTGTCCAATATCCAATTGGGTACTGCTCTGCTTAGTGAATTATGACTCAGAGGCCTACATCCAATAGAGATTAGCACATCTCACTTCTGGTTAGACAAGCAGCAACGAAAGATATAAGACAGACAATGTAAGAAATTAATTAAATGTGAGGTAATTTGATAACCGAATATATCTTATTCTATGAATTTATTAACTTACACGAAAGTCAAACTTTCAAAATTATGACTTGTCCCAAGGATTTCACTAGTTAACCTATTAAAGCTCAGATCTCTGCCAAGAAAAGAGAAATAACATGAACATTAGTAAGAAATATATTGCCTCAATAAACTACAAACTATAATACGATATAATCCCTTTGCATTTTTTACAAATATTTTGAGGACTGAACTATCCTTTGAGTACAATTGTTTACATAAATTAAGCCAACACCACAATTGATACTTTACAATATAGCAATTTTTGAAAGAAATTTCAAATAATAATTGCTATATTTAAACTTTTTGTTAAACTGTTTTGGTTAGATATGGTCTCATTTCAAAAGCTAACACATACCACATAGATTTCATAAGTTCATCACTCTGCTCACGAATATTTTAATAAGAATCTTAAACCAAAGAAAAGTTAACAAAATGTTTCATCTATGCAGACTACTTAGATTAGGGAAATTCATACTTGATACTTTCAAATCAGATATCCTCCTGACAAAAAAGACAAAAAAAAAAAAGTCATTTGTTTCATCTGTGTAGATTCCTTATTTGTAGCGATGCATATAATGCCTAAACTGCATGTTCCAGCTACTAGATAGAGGAATATGATCTCACAACTCCTCTAATAGTCTCAATGAGGATATGGTAGAAGGAATGGGCCCCTCTACTAGTGTGCCTTGTACATCCATTCAACACAAATATACAGACATTAGTAAAATGAAGATATAGTTCTTTAAGAGGAAAAAGATTGATAGATTAACAGAATGACATACAATACATACAGATTGGTAAGATTGATTCATTTCCCAATAAAAGCAAGTATATTTCCTGATATTGTATTGCCACCTATCCAGCTGCACGTAGCATGTACGAAGTTCAAAAGAAAAAAATGGTTATTCCAAATGCCACATATCAAATTAATTGTCGCATTGCATCACTTACAACTCAGTTAACTTGGCAAATGAATTTGGTATTGGTCCAATAAAATTGTTTCTAGAAAAATAGCTGCAGGAGTAACAAACAGTCAGATATGCATTTCTTTCAAACGAGTGATTAAAGAACAAGGTGGAACATGGATATGAGGTGCTTGACACGGCTTCAATAAGAATCAAACCCAATGTAACTACATATATGGAAACGAATTCAAAGCATATTACGGATAAAAAAGCAAGTTACATCCTAAAATTTTATGCAATAAAATCTTAATGCCAAATCAATTCGAAAATTAGTGGCATGTGTCATTAATACACATTTGAAATGTCTTGTCATAACCTACCGTGGTCATATTGTCAAATTGGGGTAACAAATTAGAGATAGTTCAAGAGATTAATGGCAAAGCTTAAGATTTTATAGTCATTTTATAAGAGTGACAATGTGAACAAAAAATTACTGTCAACAATAAATTTGACCCCCACTTTATCGTTTTCTGATATTAGTTTCTCAACCATATGCCTTTCATCATGCTTAGGAATCAAAGAAAACCTTCCGAGCCAAGCAAATACCTCAACTACAATGGTTTTGCAGCTCAGTGGATAACAGTTGAAAACTGAAGTGCTTGCCTAATGGTTTAGAATAAAGATAGATTAAAAACCATAATGAATTCAATATAATCTAAAGATAACAGTCTTATAGTTTCTTTAAGTTCCTTAAATTTCCAAGGCTTGAATTAGGAGGTCCATCCAGCTGATTATCTTCCAAGTCCAATTTGAAAAGCAATACAAGTTGTAATCCATGTTATAATTTATTCTTTGCTCTATAACTCATGGAACTTTATTTCATGACTTACAAATAGTCAAGTGAGATAATGTCACCAATTTCCCCTGGAATCAAACCTTCGAGGTAGTTTCCCGAAAGGGACCTGCAGGGTATCAACATTTACAGATAGGCAAAGTAGTTAACTTCGTTATAATTGGCAATCGATGGGCCTTAACAGATAAAAATGCAAATATTCACTCATGACTGGGTAAGAAGGGCACGAGCTAAATTTGCAGGAATCGATCCATTAAGAAAGTTGTCATCAAGATAACTGTTAAGTAAGCAAAAGGAAATCCTAATTCACTAGTAGGATGATGCTGCAATTGTAAAAGACATCATACCAAATAAGACATAAAGGCAGTTTCTTGGTAAAACCGTAAAAGTTTTCTTTCCCTTTCTACGTGGGATTGTGTTCCCACAAAATATTACAATCTAGTCTAACAATAATGAACTAAATATCATTGTTGTGTGTTTGATTGATCCCTCTTCTACATACCACATTTTGTCCAGATAAATTTTAGTGCATTTCTTTTGGGTTTGGTCATGGTCTTTGTAAATTTGGGTTCCAATAAGATTGGACTTTAATGAGCTTCATCAGCTGGTCTTTTTTGGTGGGCTTAGTCTGCCAGATTTTTTTAAAATTTTAACTTAGATAGGATTTCATCGTTAATAGATTTTTCATTTGGATTAACGTATGCTATCTTTATGTTTTCAATTATTGGTCGTTATCAAAATAGCACCGGATTTTATCTTTTATGTTTTGCAGTCTATTTATTGTGCTATAAAATCTGGTTTCACAAGAACGCAAAGGGCGGATTTTTGGGTAAAGCCAGCATGCATAATAAATAAATCCCTTTGCCATTGCATCTTTCTAATCCTTCACAATTACCTAACAAACACAAAGCCAAAGCTAATACCTCACTTTATCACCACAACCCATCAACGTTCAAACGTTCCAACCCCACGATTGTCAATTTGCTTCATACCCAAATCAGCATATTGGCAAGCTTTAAACAACAGAATTGGGTTATTTAGTTTCATAGGTACCATAACAGAAGATTTGCGAAAAAAGAAGATGTTTCTTAGAAAGAGTAGCTAGTGGATTCCAATTGTGAGAGAGTGAGAGGGCTTTTCGGCCACATTGAAAAAAAAAAGGAAGAAAAACAAAAAGCAAAGGAGAAGTTACTAATTGATAAAATGGTTGAGATCACTTTTGTCCCCTATGTTTTTCGCTCTTTACCAATTGAGTCCCTCGTCTTTTCAGTTTACCAACTGTTGGCACCTAATTCTTGATGGTCATGTATTTTATGTTCTCCTTAAAAGAGAATATGTCTAGTCAGATAAATATGCATGTCTAATTAGATAAATATGCACTTTTTTCCTTTTTCTTTTACTTGATTGCAAATTAAAAAGGAAAAAGAAAATATAAACGGATGGGCCTCACCTGCGCCTTTCCTCCTTTGATTTACCCCTCGCATGGCCCCGTGCCTACACATGCCCATTTTCAATAGGGCATGAGCGTTGGTGAGTTGGCGAAAGGAGACTGAAGGAGGACCCACAGGCTCCGTCGACCGTTGCCGCCGTCTCGATCGCGCCCGATCAGTCGCCTCAACCAAAGCCATTCGACGACCACCACTAGCCCAGCATCCTCCGGCCTCTGAACAGGCAAGCTTGAGTCCCTTATCCTGTCCTGTTCCCGTAGGAACTGTGACTGGGCTTGTCCTCTTCGTCGTGTATGCGTGTTAGGTTTCGAAAGGACCGACTCTCGTTCGTTTTCCATGCGCCGTTCGTCGTTCGTGTCGCAGCCTATAGGCTAGTTCGGCATCTTGATTGGATTAAACATTTTGCAGGGCACCACGAAGGGTTCCACGGATGGCTGTTGAGGCCTTTGGACAACCAGGGCGGGTCGCTTATGGACGGCCACTGGTGGAGGTGTTCTCGGTGGAGCTGCGCTTGAACAACCCTGGCGGCAAGCTGTACGGCATAATCACAGTCACCGATGGCGTGGGTTGTCAATACATCTACAACCGAAAAAGCCAAAAAAGAGATGAGGGCGATAGCGGTTCGGCAGCTTTGTTGAACGGCCCAGCTGGAGGCATCTCTGCCCTTGGAGGCTTTACGATTGATGTGGATCTCATGGATGACATTAAAGGGCAGTTCTCATGGAACGTTTACGACGTCACTAATGTGTATGACAGGCTCTTACAGGAGAACGTCAATGGAAACACGGGTTCGGCGATAGTGAAGTACGCCGTGTTTCTTGATGCAGCGGTAGCTATTGTGGAAGTCATACTCTTTAATGGAGATGGGAATGACCGTGCCTATGTTTATGGACAGATTACTGCTCGCAATACCAACTTCACAAACGAAAGTACCCTCTTTCAGAAGACTCTGGACGAGAACAGAAGAGTAAGTCCTGGGAGCACATTCCTTTGTCGAGATCTGTAGTAGCTGTGCCATTGAGCTCCTCCCTCATAGTTGGGGCGAATCTGTTTGTTCACAATGGGTACAAACGTGAGAGCGAAAGGGAGATCGCCAAGGGCACTGCAGAGTTCCCTGCTCAATGCTCTGGTACATTTGAAAGGGATATTTGGGCAAAGTACTGTATGATCCGAGTGAAGGTCACTTGGACTTTAGATATTTAAAATTCATATGCTGCTAATTAAAGCTG
This sequence comes from Rhodamnia argentea, assembly GCF_020921035.1. Classification (NCBI taxonomy): domain Eukaryota; kingdom Viridiplantae; phylum Streptophyta; class Magnoliopsida; order Myrtales; family Myrtaceae; genus Rhodamnia; species Rhodamnia argentea. Next base: position 22,713,053 of record NC_063160.1, read on the forward strand.
TAAGATAGTGATAGTATGAGAATTGAAATTTGATTTTGGATTTTACTTTTTGGAGCGAGGTTATGGTTTGAAGAGAAGAGGTTTCTATCCCTATGGGGTTGAGGTTAAGTTTAGTTGTACTCTGTTTGAGGTTATTATACTGGGCCCTAACTCTCTGAGTGCTCGAGTCCTAGTTGGGTTGTATGGGTGACCCCTTTTTGGTGTGAGCTGGATGCAGTGAGGCTCGCGATTATCAGTGAGGCGCTTTCGCATGCTTAAAAGCGCATTCAAAGACCCTCGATGAGATTACTGTAAAGCATCCAAAGATGTTGACGAGACCGTTTCTGAATTCATAGTAACTTCTACTATTTTGCTTCTGTTGAAATGTTCCTATCAGAGAGTCTTGGAGTTTATATATAATCTGAATGTGTTCAAACAAAAAGTGGGGAAACATGCTGGTGCCCATTTCATCATATGGGCCATTTTGGCCCGTGTCCCATGAATTCTGCTGTTTTTGAGATACTCTATTTCGTCTATTCTTTCCCAAAGAAAAATATTAGGGATTATTCTTTGTACTTATTTACGTGAGACAACATAGAAAATTCCTTAGGAGATGTTGGGTAACGTAGACTCTTGCTTAAGAGCCAAAAAAAAAAAAGAGACTCTGGCGGATCATGATCCATGAAGGCCACGAGGCTTTAGGCCTGGCTTATGCTGCTGATGCACTTGAATGATTCTAAGTGGCCGCGATGCCTTTTCAGGGAGGATTTGTGTCATGGTTCAATCGGAAAAGGTAAGGCCAGTGTGGCTGAGAGAGAGAGATATTGGTATAAGAGGCTTTGGTACTATCTTCGGCGAGCAGTAGACAGGCGATGTGGAGAATGACGTCATTGATCTCTTCTTTGAAATACTATTTGAGAGCTTGTCAAAGGTATCTTCTGCTGTATGATTAGCTCATGCAATTACGGCACCCATTAGCATTATAATCGCCAATTTTTATGATGCTTCCCATTTAGCTTATGTATGTTGTCTTGCCTTGGCAGTCTTTGTTATTCTGTGTTGCTCATCGAACCCTATCCCTATTGGGATGACATGTGATCAATTGTTTTGAGCACCTGTCAAAGTTTAAGTGCTGGCAGCTTGTGTGTCACGTGTCTTATTGGAGATGTGATCCGAAGTTCTAGCTGCTGAGACAATCCAATCTTATATCATCTACTTTATTACCATCTCTGTTTACCATAAAGTATGCAACTGGCTTTCCATATTTAGTTGCTGAATTTGTGTTGAGCATTACGAATCTTTGCTTTGTTTCTAGATAGAGCAGCATTGCATACTTCCAGTTTATTTTCTGAACATTGCAACTCTTTACTTTGTTTCTAGGTAGAGCAGCATCGTGTACTTCCAGTTTATTACCAAGATGTCCAGGTACTTCGCTATTTCTTCGAATTAATTTCTGATAAGTGAGACGTTATATTGTTGTGAACTCCTGAAGGATAATGAATTATCACTCTAGCTCATATTTATGCACAAATGATGCAATGCGTCAGTGGACAAGGAAAGGCCAGATCTGATGTCTCTGAAAATCCGACGACTCTTTCATAGGTCATTAGAGTACAACAGCTATAACAAAGGAGGGAATAATTATCATGAAACAGTATGTAAAATATCAGTGACTATGCCAAAAGAAGTTGGTTTTGAACACATCCTAAAACACAAAATCGGATCATGGCCTAAAATTGGTAATGACTTGGGCTTTCATATGACTCATTATCTAATTTGACGCTTCTGAATTCTCTTTAGTTCTGGGAGTGGCAGTGGAGTCTACATAATTTGTTTTTCTTTTGTGGATCTACATATTATAGAATGTGGCAAGGGAGAATGGTTTTACAAATAATGACCCCTCACTCTAGCTTCTCTTCTGTATAAAGCACAGTATTATCTCCCTTTTCCACATCATATTCTGCCCAGTTTTTTTTTTTAAATGATAACACTACATTTTACAAGGTTGATGGAAAATGTTGTTGGCATCTGGGCAAAAGTTAAGTCTGATGTGTATATCACAGTCTTCAGTAATCACACTAGTTTTAGTTTTAATGGTGTTTAACTTTTGATTGATTGAAAATGAACTTTCATAGTCTGGCATGTCGAATAGCCTTAACTTTCATAGTCTGACTTTTTTTTTTTTTTTTTTGGTAAGGATAGTCTGACTTTTGTTCGGTGTTGGCCGTTACTAGATTGATATAAGTATAAATCCCCATCTTCCTTTGGAGTACATAAATCATCTTGAGAACCCCATGCAAATTATAGATGAAGCCGAGAAGCTGCTGAGAAAGACATATGGAGCTTGATGCAGTTTACAGAAAATTTGCGTTGGCAATATGGAAAAGAGCCTCGTTCCATGGAGATTTTGTTGAAGAAGCTTTACGTGAGAAGAATGGCAGCAGACCTTGGAATTTCAAGGATCTATGCTTCAGGAAAGATGGTTGGAATGAAAACAAACATGACTAAGCAGGTTTTCAAACTAATGACAGATTCAATGGTCTCTGATATGGACAGAAATTCATTGGCATATGAGGGAGACCACGCATTCACTCTTTATCATGTTTGGTTCTGATATTCATCAGTCAACTTGCCTTTTTCACTTGCCATCTTTTATGAGGAAGAATCTCACATATTGTAAATTCTTCCGCTTGCCTTTATGTACAACCACATTGAATAGGATTGTTAGTTGGGGATACACATTGAGCTCTCTACTATGCCTTTATGCTGTTTTGGCTGGCTTTGGTCTTGAAATTTTATTTATCTTGATAAAATACCAGATGGCGATGAACATTGGGTTCTTTGGTCTTCTCAATCTTCGGCGGTACAGTTATCAAGTTCATGGAATTACCCAAACATTAAGCCTATATATTCATTAATGATCTCTGGATATGTGAGGGCATACATTACTTATGTTTCTTCAAAGTTCAAGTCGCCAGTCAAATGATTAGATATATCAGGTTTGCGATTGACTGCATGTTTGCATGCCTCCTGTCTCCTTCCTAAGAATTATCAGCTTGATGTCTATCATTCCCTGCCCGTATGATTATACGTTGTTTGTATCTAGAGATTGTTTGTTGAATTTCTAGGCCGGACAGACGGTGGAGTTTTCTTTCGTGGTTGATCTAGTTCTTTGGATTTCATTTTGCTGTTGATTATCGATCAATTTATCCATCTCCTGTGTAACGTAATGCAGGCCGAGCTGCTTTTGGAGCTTCCAAGAGAGCAACTCCTGAAATGGATTTTTCAATGCTTGGCAGAACTATATGCTTCATTACCGGCTCTGATAAAATACTAGATATACAGACACAATATGTCAACTGTTCTTGCTCCAGCCTTTGACTGCCAAACTCTATAATGCAAATTAAGATGGCTTATATGCGTCAGCGGCAATGAATTTGATGAGGCCCAATAGAAGCATGTGTAATAGGCTGATGATATTGTCGCCAGACCACAATGAATTTGAATCCGTAGTTGTCCAAAATTCGTGAACAATAGCGGATGTTGATTTCTATGTTCTTCTCCAAGAAGCTCCTAGTCTCAGAAATTATATTGGGTGGTTCTGTATGGCTGAGTGAACTGAATAAGCGAAGGGATGTGTGTATCTTAGTGTAAGCCTATTGCTGATTGTACTTTGTGGATGTTGGAGCTGCTTTTCTTAATATGATCTTTTGAGAGCTATTCTTGACTTCAAAGTTAGGAGTCATACTTCATTACTGGGGTGTAAGATCAAGAAGGATGAAATTGTGACATCTTTATGTTACTTAATCGCTGCCTTTGAATCTTTGGCCCTTCTTGGTGGGTTTGCAAATGAGCCATTGTTTCAGTATTCTAGACATATTGCCAGCAAGTTAGCTTGTCTTGTTTTCAGCTTTGATAGTGGTGCATGAATCTGCATTCTCCGTCTCTTGCAGCATAAAAGGTCTAAAGCTTCAAGCGCGCTGATCTTGCATGGTTAGCTGTTGATCACCTGTTTGAATTATACCGTTGAAGTTCTGATCTAGTTGTCCTGGATGGCTCCTTGACATCCTTTATTTGCCTGCTAATATTAACTGGAGTATGCATTGCTCCAAGTTTACTAAAAGGAAAACATACACGCCATATGTTTTGGACAAGACCATCTGGATGCTTGATTGAATTCCTTCAAGGTTGTTTGACTGTTTGTTGACGTTGCTATGTTTGGTGCACAGATTAGGAGAGAAAGTGGGTTTCTTTAATTTCATGTTTGATGCTGCATTCAGTGAAAATAAGCCTCGAGCATTCACTTTCTGCAATTCAGCCCATTTGAACCTGTTTTAGGTTTAGATCGTAGTTCAGCTTCTGTACTAATCGGCGCCTGATGGTGTCATATTGAAATTGATGTGTATTTCATGATTTACTAGACAATATTCTAATTCAAAACATCCAGCGGGTGGAATTGTTACTTCATAGTACCTTCTTATGAAACAATTGGGCATCATGCTTAAACCTGAATAAGAGTTCATGTCCCCCTTTGTGAGTCTGCGGCCGCTCAATCTCGACCAGAGGCTAGTCCAACTACCTTCTTTGTTTCCACCCTGGTTGACATTACGAGGCAATTCTCTGAAGGGGGTACTGCTTCTGTCGTTTGTCGGATGCCTATAGCGGGGCTGTCCTGCACTCTGAAGCGAACTCTCTTTTGCTGGATCTGTCAGTTTAGGAGCATGAAGTATTAGGCGATGACCGAAGACAGCCAACAGCCTGGATGATTCTGACCAACTACTCTTGCTAGCCAGGAACCCTCATTGTATATGGTAATTTGAAATTCTAGGACCTGCTTCCTAACAGAATTGCAGGATCACGTGACATGAATATCGAGGAAATTGTCGGGCATCTGCGGAGTGGGTTTGCATGCGTGGAACCTAGAATGATCTTTGACTGGTTCGCCATAGCATTGCTTCGTAATGGTTGCAGCCAACTGAGCATTCTACATGGGGATTGCCAGAAAAGACTGCTGGCCAGTTTCTGCAACATAAGTTCGGGCCTATATGAGAGGTTGAGAGATGAGCAGAGTAGTCAACTGCTCTTTGTTGTCGTGGTGACAACATCCCTGAGTCATTTCCACCAATCAATGTGTTGGATTTTTGGTTCTTTTCATCAATAGAGATGGGGAAATTTCGCAGTCAAAACCAAGAAACTGCTATGCGCTCCCTCCTCGAATTCGGATGCAAATCAACCAGCTTTGTTTTCATCGGTTGGTCATTCAAAGCACGTTATTGCCGTGTGGCGAACGACAATAAGAGGAGAACCCGTAGTTGCACTGCAATTTCACCCAATGCTACTTGTTTGGTGTCGTTAGAAACGAGCAGAAACAAGGGGATATGAGTTTGTCTCTTGTGTCATGGCACGCAACCCAGAAGTTTCTCCTACAGCGGTATATGAAGGTTCCCCCCTGCCTAAATGGGACAAGAAAGAGTTTTGACTTTACATCTCGTGCTGTACCTATATAATGGTGCCTTTAAGCCATAATCATCATCATCACCTATCTATCTATCTCTCTCTCTTCCTTTCGTAAGCAAGAAGGCGTTCATCGTCGACTGAAGCATCAAGAGATTTAGAGAGATCTACTATATTTGAACTCTCTCCCTCGTAGGCTTCCTGTCCTCACATTTCATCAGTGTCTTCTCTCAAGCATATGATGCCATCCACCTTTACTAAGATGCTGGGTCTCTCTCTCTCTCTCTCTCTCTCTCTCTCTCTCTCTATATATATATATATATATATATATATATATATATATGACTGCTTATTGAAGTAAGTTACAGGGAGGAGAAGCCTGCGGGGAGGGGATTCATATAAAGTATGTTCCTCTTCAAATGTACCTCAATCCGGTCGGGAAGCAGAATGGCCGAGCTTCCTGCAATTTTGCTCCCAACCTTTTGTTACAGCTTTTGCCTGTAATAAGTTCTACTATTACCGTAAGAGTTCTTACAAAATGGGTTTTAATGCATAACCCTTCTTCGAAGAGCCAGAATAAACTGCATGCATTAGGTGATATGCATTCAAATTAGTTTTCGACCAACACAATGAGGGAATAAATTGGATGATGTCCTCCCTTTTACTTGAATGCAAGAGGAGATATATTCTCATTAGGTGCAACAAATATGCAATTCAATTTCATCTTAAGTATCCTTGTGAATTTAGTGAGTCTTTTCTAATTCCGAAATCAACACCACAATACATGTCAAGGCTTAGCTAGTCAATTGGCTAATTGTTTTGCATGACATGGTGTGGAATTTGCTATATTCAAAGAGCAAAATACACTTGACAGAAGATAAAACTTCTGTACTAGTAAGAATTAAAGGGAAAACGAAATGACGAGCAATTGAACGATAAGGGTCCAGAAGAAGAAGATTCCCAATCTCCCAGATCAGGTAATGTAAAAAGCTTGAGCAAGCTGACTGCTTCACTTTGTTATTTTGGCCAGAACAAGCCTGATGGCAGTAAAGAGTGCTTTTCTAACTTGATTTCAGGTGCATCTCTGCACGACGAAATTGCAGCCAGCTGGTAATTAGAAGAATCTTCAGTCGGAGCAAATTGGACATTCAATTCCATATCTAAGACAATATTCCAATGTGAGGTTGCAGAAAAAGTGATTGACCAGGATCTGAGGATTATATCTACAGGCCAAAGGACAAACACAAGGAATTGCTTCATGAATTCCACGTTTACTTCTTAGTCAAGGCTTCATACTTGGAAGCAGTCTCATCTCATTCTTTAGGTAGCGCTTAATTACAATGATCTCGGCATTACCGAAAAGCCATAAAACAAGAAAAATAGAAAAAGAAAACGAGAACCTTTCTTACAGAAATGAGTACATATGTTTACAACAAGGTCATGAACCGACCAGAGGTCATCTGTATCTTTAAGCTTTATCAGTATACCATCTTTCTCCTCTTCCTGCACTTTCACAAAATAGAATTTCAAATGAGCATGTGGACTCCCAGTCCTTTGCACCAACTGGAGTTAATATGTTAAGCCCTTCTGTACAGAGTTGGTGATGTATGTATTTTGTGGAGCTGAAATCAGGACTACTTGGAGAAACATTAGTAAGAAAGTGGGGAAAGAACATTAAACCAAACAGATTTCCAAGACCTGATGAAGGTGCGGTACACTTGTACTGCAGGCGGGACCGAAGATTTTTGCAGTGACGTACAGAAATCATGAATTCTGGCTCATAGGCTTGTCTTTCAGCCATTGCCGAAAGTACGATTGCATCTTGCCTCTAGTAGAAGCATTCCAAACATTCACAGTCGGGATGATCTTGTTTGGCCTCAAAAACTGAGAAATTGCAGATTTTTGGTTTTATGCCAAGCCCAAACATCAATGTTACACAGAAAACGTTCCTGAAAAATTAATGAGTTTGGAAGCATACCTGCACAAACTCCCTCAATTCTATAAAACTGGAGTGCTCATTAGAAGGAACTCCTGCAAAGTGCTAAGTAGTGGTCAATGCTGTCTACTTTTGTCATGACAATTGCCAAAAAGGAGATATCAAATCCTTTGCAACCTATTCGCTTCCCCAACCCCCTCCAAAAGAGAAGATACAATTACAAACCGAGAGGCCAAATTACACTCATTGCACTCAAATTGTTGCTGAAAAATATAAGATGCGACACTTCGGAAATACTGATGCAGTTTGCAGCTTGTGCAGTACCAGTTTACCCGACAAACATAACATCAAATCTCACCATAAATGGTAACTTTGCCTTTGTGGATGGGTTTGATTGGACTCAATTGTGTACGCTCAGAGTAGGTCCAACCTGAGGAAATGGAATTAAGGACCATAAAACAGATTGCAAAGGAATTTGTCTCAATAGGTTTTTAAGTTGTGTGCATATGTAACACTACCAGTTGGTTGGAATGCCGAAACATTTGTGCATTGATCTCCATAAGACTTCAAATAAGTATGGAGGATCTACAACAAAAACATTACCGTCGTCAATTACGCGGGAAAAAGGGATAAAAAGATTACGTCGAATCTTCATTAAGGTAGGCATAGGATCAAACTTCAAACCGCAGGGATGATATAGGCAGGACATGAAGATATGTATCCTTTGGGTTCGAGCTGATCCTCTCAGATAGGTCTGGCCATTTGAAAGACTACAGAATACGTCTGCGTGATGCATTTGCATGTACTCTAACCTAAAGAAGCAACCAAACTATACTGAGAACTTTTGGTTTGTAAATTCATATTTTTCTTACGTTCTGATAATTTAATGGAGGCAGCAGAACTTAAAAACATCATGAAAGAAGTTGACGGAGAGTAACTGATGTTGTTTGCCCAATATCACTTCGTCCAGAGAAGGATAGCTAGCTCCTACAAGAACACTTGCAATCAAATGCGTTCCATGCAAGACTTCTTTCAAATTCAATTACCATCTCATCGGCGCATGACAAGGTAACAACATGAAAATAGATAATCCTCTTACTACCGATCCCCAATGAAAAGGTATCCAAAGATTTTGCAGAGATATGTTCATCATTCTGAGGTTCTTTGGAAACAATACTAGGACCGCAAAGCTATTAGAAAGAAACGCGTAGGTTCTCCCCAATGTGCACAGAACACATATTGCCTTCAATATTTTCACATCAAGAGCCTCATGTAAACCGCATTTTCCCCCAAACTGAAAAATAGTTGCTTGATAAGAACAAGACATTCAGAATTAGGTTAAACACGAGAGATCTGTGGCCTAATATTTGACTGGTGCTTGCTTCCCCAACTATCAGGATCGAGTAAGGCAAACCAGTTTACCAGACTAGTGGTATGAAGCAGACTTATAAATTTGTACTGCTTCTCAGATTTGGCTCCTTTATTTGTGTTATGACCCAAAAATTAAGACTATAAACTGCCTCCTCGGCATCCCAACCCACAACATAATAGATACAGTTCATGATGCTTTATTTTTCTGACACTCAGAAACAAACATGTATGACCACTCCACCTGTAGAGCTTCTGCCACATGCAATTCACAGCTAGGGATGCTTATTGCTCTATAAAGTACGAATGTGTCACAAAAAAAGAGGAACAAGTGCATCGCCATACCCCTAACGCCTTTGAAAGAGCAAGGTAGACACACTCTTTCCCAATGCTATAAGCGCGAACCACACAATAAGGGTCTTCGGTTGCTTTTTGAGGGAGTCATTAGAAACTTTGACAACATAATCTAGTACATCTTCTCTGGAAGGGAACCTGAAAAGGACAAATAAAAAAACACTCGGAATAAACAAGTCTTTTGGACAAGAGTCACAACCAAAAAGATGCTTGTCAGTTATACTCTGCAGAAACGAAAGTGTCGTACTTGTATCTTGGATTGCGATAAGTTGTGTCCAGGTAAAGCACATCGACTCGTTGGTTTGCAAGAAGAGGGTAAGTTTGCATCAGTTTTGAGGCTCTGAAGTCTCCCGGGTGCAAGTAGCATTGACCATTCGACAGACGAAAGTGAATCAGAGTTGCACCTCGACAATGATTCGCTTCTAACAGTGTGACTCTAACTCCTCCTATTATATGCTCGTCGTTCAATTCCAGAAGCCGGATAAACCTGGTTACACAGGCAGCATGTAAAACTGTTCTGAGTACACTCTTAACACCGTGCTGCGCAAAGTGGCAGAAACAAATGCTTCTGGAGTACAAGCATGAAAGGAGGGAAAAAGGAAACAACAAAATCCAGTTCTCACAATGGATTGACATAGAGACACATTCTAACAAGCCGAGCAGTGACAGGGGTGCAATAAATAGGGCCGTGATGTAAGGATTTTCCTAACAAGGGCATTAATTGGAATTGTAATTACCGTTTTTATAGGATTGGTCTAATAAAAGAGGGATATAAAGATTTTTAATAAGTCAAATATGGACCTGGCTAGTGTGGTACGAGTTCGGCCCGGCCCGTGATGAGAGGGCCCGGCTAAAACTCTATAAATAGGGTTAAGGTGCCCCCTCTAACCCCGATAACTTCATACGCCATTTAGTCTACTCATGAGGTGAGAGAGGAGAGTGTGAGGCGCTCTCATCGACTCCAAGCATCCGGAGGGCGATAGAGGGGAAGCGCTTGAACTTCGAATCGTCAGAATTCCGCATCAAGAACGACAAATTCCAAATCAGGTGCACAAATTCCTTTTCCTCTATTGTTGTGTTTCAAGTTTTTTATTACAGCAATCCTAGCATGTCGTTTGCAACAACGGGCAGCCGCATGGATGGCCTATCGCCGATATTAGAGCCGCCGTAGTTCGAAACTAGAGCCTTACTTTTGTGCCTGTTTTTTTTTTTGCAAATTCCGTGCAATGAAACTTGTGTTTGATTACATAATTGGAAAATACTCGTCAAGACAACTTGATCAAGTGGTCACCGGCCACCGGGAGACGCCGCAGGAGCCTCCACATGCGGCCATGCGCCGTGGGGCGAAGGCTCGTCGCTCCATGCACTCCCTCGTGCGCTGCGCAGGTTGCCGCCTTAATCGCTAACATCAGCAATGACGTCGGCAAGGCAGCACCGCCTCACCAGGGCGTGCCACATGGCGCCTCCTCATGGGAGGCTGCCACGTGGCGGATGACGTCATGACGGCACGACCATTGACCATTGATAGGTCCGGCCGATTGGCGGTCGGACCAGCAATCGAACCGTCTTGATCGGGCCGGCACCCGATTGGACCGAATCGATCAAACAAGCCATTTGGACCGGTTGAAGCGCCATACGTGCAATGCATGTGTGGCGAGTGGGCCTCACTCACCAGCTATTCAAGCGGCACGTATAGGCGCATCTAAGGTCAATTTTTGGCGATCTTAGTACCATTGTACTCGTATTGAAATTCTCTACATTGTGATACATTTATTTTAAATTTTTGAAGCTTTTAATGATAGAAAAATGCATGAAAACCCTATATTTGTGTGCCTTTAGGGGTCTTTTGGGCCTTTTTCTTGTGTTTCCATATGGTTTCGGAAATACTAAGGCTAGCTCATAAGAATATGACCTCATACAATATGTGTAAAGTATTATTGAGTGTTGGCATGTATAAGGTCCAACATGCATTAATGGCTAGAGCAATGCTAAAGGCATTTCTTATGATTTTAGAATAAAGTGCCCCCATAATGAAGTCTAAAATCACTTGGATATGACAAATGTGAGACATAAAGTTTATATCTCTAGTATGAGAGAGTTTCACAGATTCGGTTGGACGGTGATCGCCAAAGCGGCACACCCGATTGGGTTTGAGAAATATCAATCTCATATTATAGTAGGATGTCTCAAGTTCTAATGCATGGTCATACTCCCAAAAGAGGTGATTGTGTATTAGTTCATGAAGGGATACATGTATAGCATATGCTTGAGGATTGATCAATTCTAGTGATTCATACACCCAAAGGTGGTGATTCACAAAAATTGGAATATATTCTCATGGTTGCTGTCATGGGGAGAGTTTACAATCGCATGTCATATATTCCGCCCAAAGGTGATTATATGATGATGTATGTAACTCTCGGGATATGTGCTTATACGGTTTTAAGTTACACAATATTGATTTACGATGGGTCACATGTGCAGCATAAGGTTGAAGAGTGACTAATCATGGTGGCTCATCCACTCAAAGGTTGGGGTATACTCTCATGATAGGCCGTCATGTATAAAGTGCACATTATATATTCTGCCTAAAGGTGATTACATGATGACGTGTCTACCCCTCAAAATGTGTACTTATAAAGTTCAAGTTACACGGCACTCGCATGATGCCATTAGTATACATTGCTCATTAAAGTAGTCACATTCTCTATAAACGGTAACTCCATTAAGATTGAAGTTCATACTGGTTTAGACTTTGTGAAGTAGGTAGAGGATTTTATGTTTGTGATATAGGCGGCAGAAATTTATGTTGCTCTTAATAAGGATAAGTCGGCAGATTTTATTGCCTTTGTGATGGAACTCGAGAAGACACATTTTGTTGTGCGGGTTAAAAGCAATAGAATTTGCTTGTTATTTCTAAAGCGATCCATTCTATACCACTTTGAAAGTGGGTTGCTAGCCGACCGCACCGTTATATAGATGATTGAAGCCTTGGGGGCTTGTGTAAAAATTGTGATATATCTGCGATGACTCTTCAATATAAAGTTTGATGGTTCTTGTGGGATCGGAGATTACGTCATAAGAATGGTGGATACCTTGAGTAAGAAGTTTAAAAAATATACTCATAAAGGAACTCATGAAACCACCGATCATTCTGACGGTTTGGGTTCAAAGATAACAACATTTAAGAAGGATGGTGACAATAACTTCTTTTGTAAGAAAAAAGGTCACATAAAAACGGATCGTAACAAATATAAAGCTTGGTCGTCTAAGTGTGAGCATACAAGTAATGATTCTTTGATTTTGATTTATGAATTCAATCTGTCAAAAGCCTCATCCAATTTACAGAGGCTAGATAGAGGTAGAACCAACTATGTTGTATTCACCATATGGGATTCATGAATCGTAAGAAGCCAAATCAAGGAGAATCAAAGCTCACTGTGGGAAACAACAATAAAGTTGATGTTGAGTTCGTGGGAGTTGTCATTTTATTTGAAGTTTCTAGTTTTGATTTGACATTAAGGAAAGCATTTACTGTACCTTCCTTTAGATGGAACTTAGTTTCTGTATCATATTTGGACATATGCAGTGACTCTTCTGAACCGCAAGAACAACAATATCTATGTGTTCTTAAGTCAAATAAGACTGGGTGTTGCAATATGTCCAATGGATTGTACATATTGTGCTTAACTCCCAATGATATTTACGTCACTTATACAGCTAAAAGGTTGTTGTCAAGAGACCTCTACTTAAAGAAGAGTCTTACGCATTGTAGCACAAAGGACTTGGCCATTTATATAGGGAAAGAGTAGGGGGCTGATAAAGGCTAACATCTTATCTGCTCTTAAATGTGGCATAGAGACTTGCATAGACTAGACATGGCCAAATTGAACCGTGGGCCCAAAATCGGCCCGGAATCGGCCCATTGACCGGGTCCACACAAATCCTCTCAATAATTCTCTCAATCCCGCCTCAATTCTCTCAATCGGATTTCTGATCAATTTTCTCAAAAATGGCAAGTGGAAGTAGAAATACTAGAAAAGCCAAGATGTCGATGGGAGATTTCAAGTATCCTATTCCTGGATATGATCCTCGTGAGTATACATATTGGGAAGATGACGACAATAATATCAATGTTGTTCCCATTTCGAACATCGAGCACGTCCCAATACAAGAAAGTCATCATCCTCCTACCGGTGTCGAAGAAACGTCGATGGCAAATGAGCTAGAATGGAAGGGCCGAGAGAGTACATCTGACTTGTGACCGAACTTCGACAAGGTATATGATGAAAGCGAATGTAAGTATAATATAAATTGTTAATATTGATCGCAAACACACAAATTTATGAAAGAAGACGGCTACAGAACATTCCATCGGCATCCGGCGAAAAAACATCCAACGCAAGCGAGGATCGACACTACGCAACAACAAATTTTCGGGTAAGCCAATTCTAATACTCATCATTTATTCCGTTACTTCGATGCACTTTATAAATAAACATTAGCTAAATATGTTTCCATTGATCATGCTCCGTTTACTACTAGTGAAAATTTTAATTTGAAATATTTGATAAATCTTGCGTTGGTTCCGCAAGCATCAACTATTTCGAAAAGTACTCTTAAATGCGAACTTTTGCATCTTTATAAAAAATAAAAAAAAAATCTTTAGCAAATTTTTTTGCAGAATTCAATGGACGTATGCATTTAGGAAGCGATATTTGGAGTGATCCTTGGCAAATTCATTCTTCTATGGGTATCGCGTGTCATTGGATAAGTGACGACTAGACCATTCAAAAAAGATTTATTGCATTTCAAGTTTTTGATGAAAAGCATTCGGCTCATAATATTTATAGAATAATTAGGCAAGTTTTAGAAAAATATAATTTAATAAATAAAATATTTTCAATTGGTTTTGATAATGCCACGGCAAATACCGCTTCCATTCCCGAATTAGAAAATATTTGTAAACTCTCTTTTGGCGGATAATTTTTTCACATTAGATGTGCTTGCCATATTTTAAATTTATGTGTACAAAATGGTTTACGAACTCTTGAGACTTCTTTCGCCCCAATAAAAGGTGCAATTAAATTTTTATGGAGTCATGCCCATTTTATAAAAGCATGGAAAAAATTTTGTAAACAACATGAGAGAAGGGCAAAAAGATTTCCAAAAAATATTCTGACTCGTTGGAATTCTACCTACGAGTTGCTTCTTCAAACTTTTGATTACAAAGATTTATTATGTATGTTTATTTCGTAAAATATTCCCGAAATTACTTTACTTCCGCAACATTGAGACGTTTGCAAAAAAAAAAATAGATTTTTGGAAAATTTTTAATGATGCTACTAATACTTTATATGGTATTTATTATTCTACTGTGCATTTATTTTTAATAGAGTGTGTTAATATTGGTGGTGTTTTTAGTGAATATGAAAAAGTTATTGAATTAGCTTGGACTATTTTAGTAATGCGAGAAAAATAGTTGCATTATTATTTCAAAATTCCTCTTGTCTATTTAGTTAGTATTGTTTTTGATCCACGTATTAAATTAGATGGTTTACTAGATTATCTGAATGTGTATTATTATGATTGTTTACATTTGGCGGATGCAATAGATATTTCAAATATACAAGGAGAGATTAAAAAGTCTATAGTAGTATTATATGGAGAATTTTGTACTAGATATGGTTTAAGTGATTGTAGATCTTTACAATCCATCGCCTCACGAAGCAAAGCCGGTAGTTCACTTAGTAGAGGGTACAATATGCTCAAGAGTAGATAAAAAAAAAAGTGGCAACAAGTAATATTTCTAAATTAGAAAAATATTTAACCACTCAATTTGAGTTTTGCAATGCCGAACACAAGTCTGATTTCCAAATCTTGGAGTGGTGGAAGAGTCACTCAATCAATTACCCAATTTTTGCACTCATTGCTCGCGAGATATTAGCAACCCCTTCTTCAACGGTTGCGGTTGAACAAGCATTTAACGCTAGAGGATTAGCTTTGGACTCTTGCCGTTCAAGATTAAGTCCGGAGTCTATGAAAGCTCAAGCTTGTGTCGACGATTGGACGAAGGCTAGATTTCGACACCAAGAGCTGGATCAAGAACATGAATTCTTTAGTGAGGATTGTGAAGATACCACCGTCACGGGTACTACAACAAGTAGCGACGATTGACAATGGGGTAAGTTGGCGTTATCAAAGGTAAAAAAACTACATGGGCTTTGATTCTTCTATCCCCAAGAAGATATGTAGGCGCTTAGTGATAATTCATTAAGTTCAAGCTCATTCCTCTCTCTCTCTTTTTTCCACAAATTTTATTACAATGTACAATTAGATTATAATTTATAATTTATTATGTTTATTTTACTATTTATTATTTTAAAATTTAAATTTAAAAAACAGAATCGAAACCGCCCGGAACCGCCGGTTCCACCTTTTCTTAGAATCGGAACCGGCGGTTCGGCCTAACCGACCATGTCTAGCATGAGACGATGTGGAGGTAAATTACCAAGATAAAGAAGAAAATTGCAGTCCGTAGTTCTGACCTATTAGAGGTTATTCGGGCTTGTATCAATGGACCCATACAACAACTTTGTGTTGAAAATTTTATTTCAAGACATTTGTTAACGGCTTCCTTATATGGTTATGTGCACTTGATCAAGGAAAAGTTTGAGTCTCTTGATAAAATCAAGATCTTCAGGCTGAAGCCAAGAAACAGTTGGGAAAAAGTCATAAAGGTTTGTCTAGGGTTTTCTACTAGTCTCTAGAATATTTTAGAAGGTTTCCGGGGACGGGCGAGTCGGTAATTTGCCGAGTGTTCCGGAACCTTCCTACTTAATATCGGTAGTTGAAAGGATAGGAGGTGCGATCTAGACTGTTAGATGATATCTAGATCTACAGTTATAATCCGAGGTCCCCTACTATATAAAGGGGTGCCCTCCTAATCATTTGATCATCCACAAGAAATATAAACAAAAAGCGTCCTCCCAGAGTCTCTTCCTCTCTCTAACGCTCCTCTCTCTACGCAATCCGAGTAATTCAAGACAAAAGTCTTAACTCGGGCGCTCCACCTATACAAAGGAAGCCCGAGTCGCCTCACGGGTCGATCACAATCTCCGAACCCATGACGAATGTATATGACAGGTCACTCCGGCCGTTCTCTAGCGCCAGCATTTCACGGGGTAGCACATCGTCGAATGTTGTCGTGATACGGTTAGAGATGCTATCGAATCTAATCAATTTGTAAATCATTTGAATAACAATGATCGGTGATTTCACCCTCATCCGAAAATCCATGGAGGGAGTGAGTTGGTTAACAACGGTTGTGAGCTGGTTCTGGCCAAGATTAATGACATCCCTCCCTCATCCCGCAATGTTTTCTAAGTTAGTGTAGTCACCACGGAAGCCTAGGAATGTGGATCCGGAAATCGGATGTACGGGACTAGCAGTCCTTCCGAACTCTAACCACTACTCAAAATTCTCCATTTAGTAGCTGTCCAAGTAGAGGTTGTCTCGCCGGATCCTCAACATGTTCCCGTCCGCATGAGATGTGGTTTGCGGTATGATGTGGAGCCATTGAGTAGAGGGATCGCTCTAAAGGGGAAGCACGAGACGATTGTGTGAATAACGTCTCTCTGATGGATCCTCTGGTTGCAATCGATGACGCAAGTCCTCGATGAAGCGCCTAAATATCGCCCTCCTCTGGTTGCAATCGACGACGCAAGTCCTCGATGAAGCGCCCGAATATCGCCCAATCGGTGGTGTTTTGCTACTCTAGGTATATCAACCCTGAATGACACCGTGAAGACCGGTTTGCTCGCCACGAATGACACTTTTTACTACTGGATGCATAAACGAAAACCCAACATTTTATGATATTAGAAATCCAAAAAACTTAGATTATCAAAAGCAGCAAGGGACAAATAAAATATTCTAGTTAAACTATAGACCAAAACAAATATGATATATAATATATCAACCACATACAGAATTTTGAAGCTTAATAAATTTAAGATCCAAAAAAAAAAGAGAACATGATAGAAACCATTTACCTTAAACTAAAGCTTCAATGAGTCGTCCAAATGAGATATAGAACTCAACACTTGTTGTGGATGTATATATAGTAGTGTGTAGCCACATATCTGGCCATGGTTAATCCTAGGTGGCCCCTTAGCAGGGCCCTTACATTGTCAGAATTTGGCCACATAGCTTAAATTTTTATTTATTTGAATTTACTATTCATTTGCTCCTATGGTTATTGAAAAAATAAAAATGATAAAATTGAGGCAATATATTTATAAAAAGTACTTTAATTTTTAATTTCTAAATTTTAAAATTTTCAAACTTTTTTATTAATTATAGGATCAAATAAATAGTAAATTCAAATAAATAAAAATTTAGGCCACTTGCTAAATTCGGAGGCTGATGGAATTCAAGATGTTGAAATTGCAAAAGGAAGTGGAGGATTGGTGATCTTGACAAAACCCAATTCCTGATATTTGTTGAATTTAATTTGTCTAAAAAATAAACAAATACAAAATTTAGTCGTATGATAAGTTTAGTGTTCACATTTCTTTTTTTTTTGTAAGGAAGTGTTCACATTTTGATGGTTACTAGATCTTTTAATCTTCTTGTTTCATGGATGAGCATGGTTTAATCTTAATTTATAAAATTCAACCTGACATCTTTAAATTTGACCATATTTTAGTGATTTTTATTTTTTGTCACATGATGCCTGTCGCGACCTAAAAATCAAATTTAGGCTAATGGATTATCGGGTTAATTTTAATGACTAACCTAATACGGACTCTCCTAAGCCCTACCAAATTGTAACTTTGATTAATTAGAATGAGTTAGAATTTGGAGTCGCCACTAATCATTTTTGGTAGGTTGATTAGAAACCTAAATAAAATAGTGGATAACTATTTTATTCCTACGAATCAGAGATTAAGGATTCGGAGATTTGGTTACATTAACTAATTAAAGCTAATGCCCTTTCGGTACCTTAATTCCATGAGATGTCCTAAATCGACGACTCAAGCTTGATTGAATTTAGGCTCGAACGAGGTGTTTTTATATTTTCACTTGTTTAAAATGGATGCAATGCATGACATGCAAGACTAACCTATATGCTGAATTTATATGATTAAATCAAGCATACAAAAAAAAAACATCAATTCAACGCAACATTCAAAGCGACGTGCAAACAATCGTGCAATTAAATATAGTAAACATGCAAAGGCTATATGTAACATGCAAAAATTATGATTAGACTAAGTATCGTGCAATTCTTGATTCAAGAAAAATAATTACACAACTAGATTAACCTAGCATGACATGCAAGAATGACATGGCAAATATAAAAAATTGACATGGGCACGCAACATATGATATGCGAAATTACTATGTCACATAGACATGTAAAAATGCTATTTTCTAAACATGGAAGGCAATATGCAAGTGGTACTCAAAAATATGAATGTGTGGATAATATGTGCTAATTTTCAAAAAAAATGGATGATGGGCTTGGATGACACTCGAAAATATGATGCAACCAAAAGATGATGCAAGATATGAAGTGAGCAGATTTTTTTTATTTTTGGCAATATAATATGCATGAAACTAAAGATGATTAAAAGATATGCAAGTGATTTTGAAAATGTGGCATGCAAGATGTGATACTCAAAAATATATGAAGTGAATTTGGCAAGATAAATGAAACAAAGCAAACATAGATATGCATGGAACGTGAGATATGTGGAAAAAAAACATGAAGATATGCATGAGATTTTTTTTTTTGTTGTTTTTTTTTTTTTGTAAATAATATGAGATATGCATGAAATCATACAAGATGACAATGAACTGATTTTCATTCCTTTTCTTCGAATTTTTGGCCAGATTAAGGATATTCTGATTTGATTCTCTTAACCTGAATTTTCAAGATAAACTTAATGAGATGAAGTTTTTAAGAAACTTTATCTTTCTAAAGATTTAATCGAACATAGTTTCTAGGAAACCATATCTTACTAAATTTTTTAGGATTTTTTTTTAAAAGTTTAACAGGAAATTTAAATCGGACCATATATCAATCAAGCACAGAATATCAACTCAATCGGGCAACCCAAGATAGCAATCCGGACAAATTGAGGCAAATCGGACCATATCTTTTTGCAATTTTTTCGAAAAAAGGATATTCATAAATCTAAATTCGGCTTAACGTAGATGTTAACTAAATTCCCATCTTTGCTAAGTTGGAGGGTCGTATCCGAATGACGACGGATAAATTTATCCAACTTAACGTAGATGTTGTCTATTAGGACATAAAATTTAGATTTAGAATTTTTTATACTGAAAAATCATGTCCAATGAGTCCAATTAAAATCTCTTTTCGAAAAAATCTCATAAAATTAGGGTTTTATATGCGAAAATTGTTCCTTGAATTTTTTTAAAAAAAAATTCTGTGTTTACATTGAAGAACAGCAAGCAAACAGCCTTCAATCCATGCAAAACAGCATCTAAAACATGTAAAATACTTACATTTATGCTCCCGCAAAAATCGGCATGGTTAGTTATCATAAAGCATGCAAAAAGGCCTCGATTCGGAGAAAACAGCACACAAACAGCATAAAAACAGCATGTGAATTGTGGCAAAACAGGTTGTTTTTCAACTCAAAACTTCATGAAATCAAACTTATAAAAGTATAGAGAGATTACCTTGAACTGAGCCCAAAAATCTACACTTAACCAAACAATAAATCGCCCAAAATCAGCTTCTTCGAACCCAAACGCAGCAACGGGTGCAAAACCGCAGTAACAGAGGGAAAACCGAAGCAATAGGTGCAAAAACTGCAGCAATAGCCTTAAAACCGCAGGGAAAAGAAAGAAAACCATAGCAATAGCTCCATAAACTGCAGAGAAAAGCGACCAGCCGAAGAACTCCTCTTTTTCTCTCTCTCTCTCTCTCTCTCTCTCTCTCTCTCACAATTTTTTCTCTCAATTTTTCTGAATACCTCTATTATTCCGACCCCTCTCAAACCCTAGGCTAAGCTTCTTATTTATAGTGAAAATTGTTGCAAGCTTGGGGTTTAAAGTTTCTTAATCTTTGCAAAATAGTCTCGAGTTTAAATCATGACGTAAATCAAGTCCCAAAGGGCTAAAATACATCAATTTGACTTCAATTTAAATCAGAATTTTCGCCCCTCTCCCGAGCTTGCCGAATTTCACATCTAATTTTGGGCTCAATTGCACAATATTTTCAACTAAATATGCATTTAAATTAAGCCTTTTCCCAAATTAAAACATTAAGATGGATAGAACAAAGATTTGGCTCACACATTCTTACCATGGTAAAAAATTTCACGATGCATTCCAATTTCCTGTCAAATAGAGCACAAACCCGCATCACCAATCCCGATAATACAAAATGTAATGTGGGAATGAGAAAAAATAAAATATGCTATGCATTAAGATTATTTTTTTTCGAGAACTAAACTTAATTGTCATTTTTATGAAATATGAATGATTTAAGGAAAGCCAAAATTTAGGTGTCAACATCTACCTCTCTTTGAGTGGAGGCTCGCAGAGGTTTCGTTCAAAAACAAAATTGAAACCTAAATTTTGCAAATGAGCAATAATTGTTTTGGCGGGAGTTGATCCCATTTTCTAATGCAAGAGAAGTGATGCATGATGTGCAAGACTATAAATAACATGCCCCAAGCTTCTCTTTTTCCCATATTAGAGAAGCTTGCACATGGATCGCATATGAGAATACCTATTTTATCAAATACCTCATAAGCTAACAATTCCCTTAATTTCCAAGCTTCTGATGCGAGGATCTCAAGGTATGGAGCCCATCTCGTTACCGAGACTTTTCCCCGATGCGAGATAGCGCAAGATCTGAAATGAAGAAATGTGCTTGAGTTATGGTTCAAGCTGCACCATTTTGTCTCTTGGGACTGCCATCATTTTAGTGAGCCACCATGAATCGATAAGACACTTCTCGAGACCTTCTCCGTTTTAGTGGGTCTCGTATCAGCTGAAAATGCCTCTTGAGACGACCTCCGTTTTAACGGGTCATCATGAATCGGTAAAAATGTCTCTCATGACTCTTTCGTTTCAAGGAGCCACTACGAGTGATAAAATGTCTCTTGGGACCGCCTCCGTTTTAATGGGTCATCGTGAGTCGGTAAAATGTCTCTTGTGACCTTCTTCGTTTTAGCGGGTCTCTCCGTATGAATGCAAGAGATGATCTAACGTCCGAAACTTGCCGATACGAATCACAAAAAGGGTGTGATACAAACCTTATTAGTATACACACAAAAGGAATATGTCACATGCACCTTATCGGCGTGAACATAAAATAGGTATGCCGCACGGACCTTATCGGTACGAACATACATAGGGATTAAAATGACAACCAAGGTCAATTTGGAAAAGGATTCGGAAAACTTACCTGGATTTTCTGAGCCATGGTTAGGGAATGACTAGGCTGACTGCGTCATACCTATTCAATCACTTAAAATAAAGTTGCAAATAATTGTGCTCATAATAAAAATGCAACATCCTAAGTCAAAACTTGTTCGTGTTACCAAGCTTCCCTTGAAGAATTTATCGGTGAGGAAATCCGTTTGATCCTTTTGATAAATTTGATTAAGTTGAATGAGGAACCTTCGGTCAGAAAGGACTTTTCGCTCACTCTCATGAAAAGGCTTTTGAAACCCGACCATTGATGCCGATACGAGAATCACTCAAAAATTTGCCATCATCACACTTGACAAGGGTCCAAGTATTCTCGCAATCGGTATGACTAGACCAATCCGTGAGGTCTTTTATAAGGATTGTAATTTGGGCTCGCTCAGAGGTTTATCAAAGGGGAATCATAAGAGTCATAAGGCTTAGAAGTGAAATGAGATCTTCATTGGCTGCATCGGGTTTACAAGTCAGGAACCCCGCAAAATGAGAAAATGATCTTGTTTGCACTTCTTCGAGTGACATTTATATGCATTTGAAATCCTACATTAGCTCAAGTGCCCCGATCTGAAGAGCTTTTTTGGTAAGAGCCGTAACGTATGTTCAGGGTAGGCTTGGAAATAAAAGGCCTATTTACAATGAAAAGGGAACGTGAAGATAAGATTGGTGATCATCCATCTTCGATACTTCAAAAATGGGCATTGTTGCTAATAAGCAATCTTCCCTTAAAATGATTTTTCGGCTAGGAGCATCCAATTGAGACCTTCCTTCCTTCTCCGACAATTTTTCTATCGAGAGAGATCTCTTCTTCTTCTTTTTTGTCCTCTTTTTTTTTAAACAGGAGTGGGCCCTTTTTTTTCAGGCTGCACTTGTTTTTCTCTCTCTTTTTTTCTATAGGGTGAGTCTTTGCTTTTCTTACTCCCTCCTCCTTTTTTTTTTTTTTTTGAGTTTCTTCTCGGGAGGAAAGGAGGATCTCATTTGAATCTTCTGCATATTTCGTGACGGAACTTTCAAACTTCATCTTGCTCCAAGGCACTTTGTTTCCCACCTGCTAGATACTTTGAGATGATTCTCATTTGCCTTTTTATCACAAGAGTGATAACCGGCTGGGTTATGAGGAATGAATCCGCCGCTCAAGTTGGGTTAAGCAAGGGGTAAATGTGTATGGCGTAGAAAAGAAATGTTCTTCATCATTCCTAGGGCACTTGAGCTAATACGGAACTCATATGTAATAAATACACTTGAAGATTAATGCAAGTGAAAGCAAGAAAATTTTAACTATTCTTTGATCTAAGAATTACCCTAGTGTGGGGTTGTTCCTGACGGGGGTAAGAAATGGAACTATCGTTCAAAAGGGGGTTTAGCAAAGGGCAACCTGTAGTGTTTAGATAGAGGAAATGAATGCCTCATATCATCTTGATCGCCATACTTTTCGCGAGATAACCCTTTACCTTGTAAGCATGGAAACTCTCACATCCACCACTAGGGATTACAATATGGACGTGTATGGAAAATGCTTGCCTTTTATCGTCATGATGTTCTTCATTCAAAATGATCGGTTCAATTGGATCAAAGAGACTTCTTGATTGAAACTATCTCACAGTGTAAATTGGCTGTGTAAACAGAGACAAGCGGATAAACAAGTATGGAGAGTTTCATGAGTAAACATCAAATGAGTTATAATTTGATCAAAATGCCTGAGCAAATCAAGTATAATACTTCTTTACAGCATTAGAATTAACAAGACTAGTAAAAACACGACCATCCATTTCTGCTAGGATTAAGGCACCGCCCGGGAGCACCTTCTTCACAATGTATGGACCACCATAATTTGGAGCAAACTTTCCTCCGGGAAGTGGAACAATGGGTAACAGCTTTGGCAAGATAAGATCTCCTATCTGAAAATGTCGAGGCCGAACTTTCTTGTTAAAGGATTTAGCAACCCTCTGCTGGTAGCAATGGCCATGACACAGAGCCTTGAGCCGTTTTTCCTCGATTAAGCAAAGTAAGGGGAGTCCATGATAACTTACCTGCAAGATACGATCACTTGGTGAGTATAGCATGTGAGAGAAATCGAGTCGATCCATAACTAGGCTAGACTCATAAACACTATTCAACCTAACCTGTGACCTTGATCAAGGAAATTCCAGTTTCGTCGGATTTTTAAAATAAAATCGTGAAAAATCACCAGATGGTCAAAATAAGGTGAAACTTTACGACCTCGAAGCTGAGAGGATGATGAACAGATTTTGTGTTTAGTGTTTGAGCTGGAAATGAGTATATCAATACAGTTTAATACATCTTTCAAAAAAAAATTTCCAGAAAACTGCTTCGTTGGATCCCCATAAAAAGAACGAAAGACATCCTAAAAATGTGAGTCCAGGTGTGAAACTTTGCAGGCTGCTAGTTAAAAGACCATGCTACAACTTTCATTTTTCGTGATTTAGCAAAAGGACTCATTTACTAGTGGTAATCAGAAAAATGGAATCGACGTTAGGCAACTGCCAAAACTCCAGCCAGTATTGTTCTCAATGGAAATTCTCTAATAAATGGAAAACACCTTGGATCAATCTAAAAATTTTACATATGATAGCTCAAGATGCCCTGAGAATTTTCCATTCAAACATTAAAATTCAAAAATGAGTAGAAAAAGCTCGAAAAAATGAAACTACGCAGAGAGGTCACCTAGAAATAGTAATACCCAGAATATCATCCTAATGAAAACAATGACTGAAACTTGTAAATAAAGACTCTAGCTAGCTCGAACTATAGACTTCTGGGAGATAAGGCGAGCCTTGAGTTTCTTGTACTTTTCCTCGCTCTTCTTGGCTTCTTCCTTGGCTTTGGCAAGCTTACGCTTGAGACAATTGTTCTCGAACCGCTTCATGTCTTGTAGGGCCGCTCGAGGTATAACCGGAAGCCACTCCTTTGGGATAACATGCCCTTGAATGTAGCTCACCGTGGCATGATATGTCTTAACCTCCCTAATAAGAATTCCCTTGGGCAACACTAGCTTGGTTGGCCGGCACCACTCCCACATAGCATAAGCAAGAGCGACATGCTCCTCAAATCTTCAACTCTTCAGGTCAAAGTCAATGCGAACCTCCACGCTTTTCGGGTTCGGAGGAATCGACTGTATCACGCCATATTGTCGGACTACCCTCATCAAATAATACTCCGTAATGCCAGAAACTCCCAAAAGAGGGACCGGTTCTCCATCTCAACATGTAAGCCTAGCCTCCTCCACTTTGAACCAAGGAACATTCCATAGGAAAGTCACGGGACTCGGGCTTCCTAATAAAACTAGCCATTGGTAGTAATGATATTCGGGAACACGGTCTTGCTCATTTTTAAACATCAAAAGAGGGTGTTCAAATTCAAAGATTTTCAAAATTTCAAGAAGGCTCCCAAATTTGGAAAAGTGGGAAAGGAACCAAACTTGAAGAAGCTCGGGTGAAGCGCAAAATGCTCTATCTTAGCCTGTTTTGAACTTTGTAAGGGAGATGAAGGTTTACGCCAAAATGGCATTGACAAAAATTTTTCCTTTGTTTACTTGTCGAGCAAAAAATGCAATCATGGGGTCGATTGCATTTTGTTTATGTGGAAAAATGATTGAACCGAGGGATAGTAGTATGAAAACCTTAGCTTTATCATATTCGAACGGAGCTCTTGCAAAACATGAATCCAAAAATGACGTGGAGCAACTTCCCCGGTTTGCTTTCAAAACGTTAGTTACTTCATCTCAATTAACATTCAAATATTCAGATAGAACCAAGACCGGATTCTCTCCAATCGGCGGAGTAATCAACCCAGAATCAAGTGACTTTCCAACAAGAATGCCATACTCTTCTAAAGTTGGAGTTAGCTCGTACTTACCAAATATGAAAATAGTGGGCTTCGGACTCCAAAAATGCACCAGTGCATGGATGAGACCAAATCGAAGTCGAATATGAATCAAGGGGAGCATTCGGCGGATGCGAAATCTAACTGTCTCTCGGCCACCCTCGGGCAATTCGCACCACCATCACTTCGGTTGATCTTTTGTCGGAGCTATGACTCGAACTTCCCCCATAATATATAACTCGAGACTATGACTCTCCTAAAGAATTGTGATGGACCGACCCAAAAATATAAGTGAGTAGGAGAAAAGGGTTCAAGAGAATACCGCCTTTGAATGCCCAAAATAAACAAACACATAGACATACGCATGAGAATGCTTGTGAGGTTCGATTTCTATCTAACATGGCTTGACAAAGGTGGAGCCCCAGGGATATCCAAACTAAATCACCTTGGCTTGTTATTGAACCAAGATCCCCCGCAGACATCCGGCTCGGCCAAGTAACGACCCACATCACACGGCGAATGATGGAGGTGTTAACTCTTGGCACCGATTTGAAAAAGTTCTGGACTCGAGAAGGGGGACTCAAGCCGGACGGCGATGGCCGAAGTATCCCTAATCAAGTACCATCCTAAGCCTAGCCATTCGGGTCCAATGGCGGGTTGTGTGTGCTAAGTGTGATGCATAAGCGAATAAGACACGCATAACGGTTTAATAGCAATCACTGCTTCAATAGAAACCATCACACATTCTCCTTCAACCTGCAAGAAGAGGTTAACAATCACTCATCCCCTCATCACTCCAAATCTGCAAAAACATTTAACAGCTTAAAGTGAGATTCAATCAAGATCGCCAAACGCGAGACATCCATGAAATTTTGCAGGCCTAAATCCACTAAAAATTTTAATTTTCCAAAAGATTCAAGTGAACCAGTTAAGTCTTGAATTTTTTTGAAAAATTAAAGTTATTTCCCAACAGAGTCGCCAAGTTATCGCGACCTAAAAATCAAATTTAAGCTAATGGATTATCAGGTTAATTTTAATGACTAACCTAATACGGACTCTCCCAAGCCCTACCAAATCGCAACTTTGATTAATTAGAATGATTTAGAATTTGGAGTCACTACTAACCATTTACGGTAGGTTGATTAGAATTCTAAATAAAATAGCGAGAGAACTATTTTATTCCTACGAACCAGAGATTAAGGATTCGAAGATTTGGTTACATTAACTAATTAAAACTAATGCCCTTTCGGTACCTTAATTTCATGAGATGTCCTAAATCGACGACTCAAGCTTGATTGAATTTAGGCTCGAACGAGGTGTTTTTATATTTTCACTTATTTAGAATGGATGCAATGCATGACATGCAAGACTAACCTATATACCGAATTTATATGATTAAATCAAGCATGCAAAAAAAAACATCAATTCAACGCAACATTCAAAGCGACGTGCAAACAATCGTGCAATTAAGTATAGTAAACATGCACACTAATGGAGGTGCCTATTCCTTCTACAATATCCTCATTGAGACTATTACAGGAGTTGTGAGATCTTATTCCTCTATCCAGGAGCTGCTACATTCAATTTAGGGATTATATGCATCATTACAAATAAGGAGTCTACAGAATGAAACAATTGACTTACTCTAATTTGTCTTTTTTGTCAGGAGGATATCTAATTTGAATGTATCAAGTATGAATTTCCCCAATCTAAGTAATGTGACAAAAATGAGAATATTGTAAGTTGAACATGAATTAATTGACTGCAATGTACAATCCCATGTGATTACTTTCCAGGTGCTGTTAATTAAGTAGGCTATTATTTTTTTGTGACTCAGGATGCTGAGAGACTGCTCAATTAACTGGTTAGTGCCAGAGTACATTTGGAACTTGACTTCGTTAACAGCATTGTAAGTTGCTTTGAGTGGAGATGCTCAATTACGTGAATTTCTTCTTTCTTTTTATGTATTGCTAACTTTGATTTTACTAAACATGCTCATACTCTCCGATGTCAACAAACTAGCATAAAATAAATTTTGATATATTGTTCATCTTTTGTTCTTTTTCACCAGCTTGTTCATTTTTCTTTGGTTTAAGATTCTTATTGAAATATTGATGAGCAGAGTGATGAACTTATGAAATTTACGTGGTATGTCTTAGCTTTTGAAAATTGAAATGAGCCCATGCCTAACCAAAACAGTTTACCAAAAAGTTTAAATACAGTAATTATTCTTTGAGATTTCTTTCAAAAATTGCTATATTGTAAAGTATCATTTGTGGTGTTGGCTAAACTTCTGCAAACAATTGTACCCAAAGGTTAGCTCGGTCCTCAATATATTAGTATAAAAAAGTGAAAAGGGGTTAAATCGTATTATAGTTTGTAATTTGTGGAGGCAATATTTTTTCTTACTAATGTTCATGTGATTTCACTTTTCTTGGCAAAGATCTTAGCTTTAACAGGTTAACTATTGAAATCCATGGGACAATTCATAATTTGGAAAGTTCAACTTTCGTATAAGTTAATAAATTCATAGAATAAGATATATTCGGTTATCAAATTACTTCATATTTAATTAATTTCTTACATTGTCTGTGTTATATCTTTCACTACTACTTGTCTAATCAGAAGTGTGGTGTGCTAATCTCTTATGGATGTAGGTCTCTAAGTCACAATTCACTAAGACTAAATTCCTCGTGAATGAGATTGAGTTGATCCGACAATAGTTGGATATCATATCCATCTATTTTTTTTTTTTTTATCATCTCATAACTCTCTTCTGCCTCTTTACATAACGCAAGAATCGAATCCCGCACCTATATTATGCGCGTCCTCACCCCCAATCCATTTACTGATGTTGGAGTTCGAACAATTCCAAGCCACTTTGGCCTTACCTCTTCGGATTGAACCATGACACAAGTCCTCCATGGTCCTAGGCATCGTGGACATTTGTAATCATTCAAGTGCATCAGTAGCATAAACCAAGTCTATAGCCTCGTGGCCTTCATGGATCATGATCCGTCAGAGTGTACGTTACCCAACATCTTCTAAGGACTTTTCTATGTGGTCTCAAGTAAACAAGTACATAGAATAATCCTCAACATTTTGCTTTGATAATTCAAAAAAAAAATGATCGATAAATACATTTATAATAATGAAAAAAAAATAAAGAAAATATTTTAAAAAAATGAAAATACAATTCATTTGGAAAGATCAAATTTCTTTATCAATATGCCGCTTCTTGGACACATTTATGTACAACCTAGAATAGGAAATAGCTAGTAGTTAGGACTCATTAAAAAATGGAAAATCAACCACTCATGAAAAAGCCATTTCCATACCAAGTACTAATATATTTTTAACATGTAATTAAATCGGGCAATCAAAGGCAGAAGCTTGTTGCTTTTTTTTTGTTTATAATTAATTGAGGTCATAAGACTATTCATTTATTCATTCGACCCAAATCCGAATTAATTTCATCTTTTTTTTTTTACTAAAAATTCAAACAAAGTATTGAACCAACCAGTAAGAATAAAATATTTTCAGAATTCTCTATTAAAACGACACGTTATTTTTTCTAATCATTCCTTTCAAGATCAGTAGTGATCATCCAAAGGTATAAACAAATTCGTTACTTTATATAAATTTATAAAAAAATTAGGCTATGTAAATACAATCCTCATAAAATAAATAAATTCAATTGCGGGTTAAAATGACCCATCTGATGAAATGGGCACCAACACGTTTCCCCACTTATTTAAAACACATTCAGATTATACATAACTCAACACTTTGAATGCTTTAAAGTAACCTCATTGAGAATCTTTGAATGCGCTTTAAGCATGCGAAGGCGCCTCACTGACATTCGCGAGCCTCACTGCATCCAACTTGCACCAAAAAAGGGTCACTGATACAACACTAGAACTCGAGCACTCAGAAAATTAAGACCCAACATAATAACCTCAAACAGAGTACGATTAAACTTAACCTCAATGGCGCTGGCACGACTGGAGAACCAAAAAAAAGCTATTCTATTTATCAGAAAGGAAGCCCGAGACGTCAAAATGCAAGCCAAACACCACCATCATCTTAGCTCTTGAGTGCATGAAATGCAAGGTAAAATTGTGCTGTGGATGAAGATTTCAAGCCATGAAAACAAAGCCAAGAATTAAAGGGGTCACTAATGACGCATCCAGAAAGAAACTAAAAACTTGGGAGCCAGCATACCATAGCCAAACAGCTGCTTACAAAAAGTAAATGCAACCCTGCAATACCAAAAGATCGTCTTTGCATGGCGGTATAAGATCTGGGCTAAGACAACTCACAACTTAAAATCATGCACAAGAAAACTGCGAATTCACTGCATGAAAAACAGTATAAGAAAGATCCATCATCCACATATATGAAGGAACAAAATATGCAGCACAGGGCAATGTTACTGAGGATTGGCAGATCCCCCCAAAAATGAAACTTAAACAGAAGATATGAAACTTAAAATTTTCCCCTAAAACTAAACTTCGCAGCTCTTCAACACACAGTAGGCCATCGAAAATTGGATCTGATCATTTCTCAATCACCCTTCCTCCTAAAAGAGCAACCCTCAGTGAGTCTAGCGCGCCCTCCAGTCGGTTGGCACAGAACTGTCTGGCAGTTACCGCAAACCACCACGGTTTGTGAATGGCTAAAGACAGTCGTTCTGCATTTCAACACATCGGAGACACAAAATTAACACTCACTCGCCACAAAAGAAACAAACTTCAAATATCAGAATTACAATTGAGAATACTCACATGTTGAAGCATCCTTGGCACTTCACATCCTATAACCCAGGAATAAATCGATTAATTAGACAAACTAGCCACGATTCCAAATATATCGCAAGGTAATACAGAGGGGGACTACAGATAATCAGATTAGAGTATTAAGAACTTCCATATAGCCAGCACAATCATTCTCTGAAATGTCAAATAACAAATCACCACAATCATGGTTAAACTAGTAACTACAAAAAAGTAGTGCGTGTGAAATTCACAACACCAGGGGCATACCATGAAGAAAGAATTAGGCGACTGCACGAGACGCTTGAGCTTATGCTTCCTCTTCTCAAGCTCCGCTGGCGGATTCAGCAAATCAAAATCGTTCTGGAGAACCTATTTCACATGGCCGAAACGAAAGGAACTAAAAGTCAGCGCGAACTCCAACATGAAGATCCAGCTCAACACACGCAAATCAAGCTCCAGCTCCGTCTCAAGGCCACAGCCGAATACCGTAACCACCAAAAGCGATGAAGACAACAGCGCTCAATTTCCATTCACGTCCGCTCATCTCAATCAAACGAACGGAAAACAAAACACAAACACCCTACTTGCTTCAACCCACGACCTAAAGCAAATCCAAAACAAGTACCACGAGCTTTTTTTCGCAGCTTAATGCCTAACATATGCGGTGCAGCTATTACCAAAACACAAGAAGACATCGAAGGCACGAGGGAAAAACAACGAAGGTGAAGAACGCATTCATGAACGAAATGGGGAAACAAACTCAAATAGAAGTGAAGAGTCGGAGCTTTACCATCTTGAAGGATGTTCGTGGGCGGTAGCGGCCGAGGAAGCAACAGAAACGATAGGAAAACCCTAGCAGCGCTGTCGCGGCGGAGCAAAGAGAGAAGACGATCTGGCAAGAGGCGCGTTTATATAGAAAGAGGGGCGTGCGATCTGGGCCGTCAGATTGGCAAAGCGTGTGATCGGGACCCCAATAAGATCTTTCGCGAAACTCCCCTTTCAACTCGCCCGAGTCACTGGAAGGCACTATGGGCCGGATTTTGGACCCGGCCTCACTTAAAATGGGCCTACCTTCAATAGCCCGAAAGGTGAGGCTCGTGGGCCCAATTTTCGCACAAAGCCTCGGGAACTTTCTTGGCCCACAGGATCCGCCAAGGCTTCGCGATATATGCATTACCCGAAATTTTCTCACTTATTCTTTCAATCCTCGATGCTCAAATGTTGTTATTGCGTGTGCGAAGTTAGTGATTAGTATAAGTAAATTAGAAAATTCAACTCGCTCACCACAGTTTTTAATTTCTAATTGCAAGATCATATAGCAACTACTAATTTGAACGTTCATAAAATACATATAATTATACGGACACAACGTGTGATTTGTCATGTATAATGATATATGAACATCTCACAATGTTGTTATTATTTGTGCTGTTGTTTTAGAATATTCCTAATTTTTTTTTCTTTTGATGAAAGAATAAATATGTTTTTGGGTTCTAACTCGAGTTAAAAATAAAAATTTATAAATTCCTCTCTCTCTCTTTTTACTTATATTTTTCAAAGTTTTACGAAAGTGCATTAAACTTTCAGCCCACCATCCGTTCATATGTTGCTAAATGTTTTAATTTGGACAGTGCTTTTATATCTAATTTTCCCTTGACAGAAGAAAATGTTTTTTTCTCAATTTAGGATCTCTGTTTTCAGTTTCTCCGCAAAGCAATGAGGTTGCGCCACTTATAGTAAATAGTTTTCATTTCCTATATGTGCGTGGAAAAGTCAATTACTACTTTTCCATTAAGAGAATCAAACAAAAATGCAATGACATGAGAATTTCTTTAGTCTAATCTATTTCAAGAACCATCATGAAATTCATAACCGTGTTAAGTGTTTCACAAGTTATATTTCTACTTTCGAAGTAAATTTTACGAAAATAATATGAATCGATGCATAAAGATCAATCAAATGCGCGCGTGACGCAAATTAGATTCTAATGTTCCTTTTTTATCCAAAAAATAAAAGGTCAAAGAAACAAAAAAATTTGATAAATCTCTATTTTTCGTGTCATTACTTTATTAGGGGAAAATCGGAACTCTTCGAAATTTGATATGCGCAACACAACAATCTTAAGCATTAAGAACTAGGGATGGGCACAAACGAAAGATTTCTACACTTTATAATTCTTACAAAACAGCACCAAAAGTTTTAAACTATGTCCATTATAATATATTTATCTTTCGTTAGGATTTCGTTAAAGATCATCGTTAAAATTTTTGGCTATGTGGCGCCGCATCACAAAAATGAAAAACTAAAACTAAAGTCCAAGTTATTGTTCATTGCAAGTTACTGTTCATCATCTTCCAAGTTATTGCATATTGTCAACCTCTTACTCGACCAAAGCTGCACTGGTGCTCACCCGTTGCTATCTACCATCGTCTAGCTAAGCAATCGAGAGGTTGAAGATGATGAACAGGAAATTCAAGGACGATGAACAATAACTCGCAATGAACAGTAACTTGAATTTTACCTTTTTTAAATTACTGTCACCCTAACGAAGGAGGGTAAACGTGTTACTTTGATTCAAGTGTGGGGTTTTTAGTGCCACAAAAAATATGAAAAAAAACGTTCTGAAATACTTTCATTTTCTCAAATAATGACAGGAAGTTGATATTGTTTTAAATAAAGACTTGAGGTGTTATTATTTTCTCAAATAAGGGTTTGAATTGGTCATCTCAGTCTAAAAAAAAAAAAAAAAGCATAACCTCACTAACAGGTGAAGAGCGTTTACGTCATTTATTTTGATTTTTTTTTTAATTTTAATTTTTCCTTTTTTTTTCTAAAAGGCTAAAACTTTAAAAGAAAAAAATCACTTAGGCCCATGCTCATGGTTGCCACTCAACGTCGGTGGGGCGACAGCCCTCTCCTGGCTCTTGTGAGGCCAGCAACCCTCGTCTTTGGTCGGCAAGTGTCATTGCCAAGGCGCCGACGGCCCATGTGGTCATCGTCGCCGTTGCCCCATCGGCAATGTGGCAACGACCACAGGCGAGAGGGTTAAGCCTGCGTCACGTCCCGATTCCCGAGCCCGCAACAACCCTACCAAAACGCCTCGGATAAAAAAGAACGACGTCCCCGGCACGTCATTGACCTATTATTTTTATATTATTATTAAAAGCTTGCGGAACGTGTAATTCCCAAATAATTATAAAATATACATGGATAAAAAAGCAAGATGTCAAACAAACAATCACATCAATCAACAATAGCAACGATCATTTGTATTTATTTACCGTTAACCCCGTGAAGTACGTACATACAAGTCCTACCTCGGGGCCACTTTCTCTGATCCCCCACAATATCGGTTCGGGGTTGTGGGTTAACACTATTCCATGCTACAAAAAAAGAAACCACGTCCACTTCTAGTTTTCCACAGCTAAAGGCCCGAAAAATAGTTAACAATAATGGGTGAGATATAAAATATCCGTGAGTCAACGCATAAGTCCGGATAGGACATTAACTCGCTCAAGGCATCCTATACATGAAAAACAACGTCGATGGAAGATCTATAGCGTGCAACTTGCATCACATTATAATTACCACATGATCAAGCATGATATCGCATCTGACGACAAATCACATGCAATTTTACCGCACCTTGGCCCATACTTGAACAGTTTATATATACATGCAATCATTTGCATCAGTCAAGGCAAATAACTATAATATTCATCACAATTCGCATACGCAATGCACCACACGTGTTCCAGTTATTAATGGCCGTTCTCGGTCTAGCAAAACCACGTTCTTCCGGCAAAATCGGGCTTTGTCCCATTCTTTCGACAAGTCATGTAGTTTCAAGTATCATTGGCATAGACTAACAATCGGGCATTCATGTAAGGAACATCGACCCGTCACAAGCTGCGATCGACATTTAATAAATCGTGTGGTTCCAAGTACCCTCGACACAAACTTGCCAGGTTCAAACTCTCATACCCGAGGGTCGGCTTCGTCCTCACGTACCCGAGAAGACAGTATCTATTATGTGATTGCACAAGCACGACGGTCAATCGACCAATTTATATCTTTACATTTAATTCAATAAATCCACAAATAGTCATGCTCAAAACTTGGCTCAAAGCCATTTTTAAGTTCAAAACTCTGATTCACATGCGATCACATATACACGTATATTATCCACTAAACTTTGCATTTATATACGGGATAATAAATCATCAAATGTACATTAGTCATGATTTTTCACAGTCATCAGATAATCACCCAATAAAAATGCAGTAATTACCTAATAACAATTATCTAGTAAATAAGTTAATAATTAATTTATCTATCCAGGCCATATTTAATTAATTCGATTCGATTAATTAATCTAGATTCTAGTTAATATTACTAAAATATTTAGTAAGCTCGATTTCAGACAAATAATTTGATCGCAGATAATTAAATTATCCGACTCAGCTAAATATTCTAATTAACAAGTAACGATAATAAAACTAATCTTTACACGCAGTTAACGCTCTATTCATAATTTAGGGGTTAACTCACAACTCCCGCGTTCAATGTCGGGTTGGGTTCTCGAGTTAACGTGACGTCATGGTTTCAAGCATCGGTTTGAGTCGGTTCAAGTTCGCGGCGACCAATGATAACTGCGGAGGTTACAAATGACGTGTCCGAGTTGGCTTGGCGTTGGGTCGGCTAATGCAGGCGGCGAAATGTGGGGGCAAGGGTCGCGGGTCCGCCAAAGCTCGGGACTAAAGGCTTGCGGCTGGATAACGGCTTCGGACAATGAAATAGCGACGAGTCGACGTCGGGGTAGCAAAACAAGGGCCTCGGGGCTCGGGTAAGTACTGTTCACGGCATGGGGGCGTCCGGGTGTGTGGTGTCGCGGACGGGGGCTTTGGCCCTTGGCCCAAGGTTTCCCGACGATTCTGAGGTGGTGCGACGGGGTTGGGGTGGAAGCTGGCGTGTGGTTGAGCGGCCGAACAAGTGGCTGGGTGGTGATGGGAGGCGGAGGCGAGCTGTGGCCGATGAGGGTGGTGCGTCGTCGGGTGGAGGGGAGCTGTTCGCGCGAGGGAAAACAAAAAAGAAGAGGAAGCAGAAGCGAAAAAGGAAGGGGAAGAAGACGAAGAAAGAGAGGGGAGGAAAGAAAGAGGTGGGGTCGCGTCTGGGGTCTGCAGAAAGAGAAAATGAGATGGGAAAAAGGTAAGGGAAACTTGGGGGCAATGTTTTCTAAAGGCTGATGTCATACTTACACGACATCATGGAGTGTGGGAACCAACCGAAGAAAAGTGGGGATGAAGGGAGAGGATTCGGCAGATTTGGGGGGGAGGGAATAATTTGGTTGAAATAAAACTAAGTGGGGCTCACGAGATTTAAAAAAAAAATCTCCTAACTAAATTCTTCTTATATCCATAATTCCTAGGGGCGAAAATGTAATTTTACAAATGGATATCGGATGATCATTTGGCTCGATAGACTTAGAGCAAAAATGGTATTTTGACATTTAGAGTTCGGACAAAATTAAATTTTACATGCGACGAGTCTCGATACTACGAGTAAAAATTTGACTATTTAATTTGACTTTTTCTAACAAACGTTTCAGAATAACTAATTATCGACTTCTAAGTTTTCCAAAATTAAATTTTATTTTCTACGTTAAAATTTATAATTTCTTTATAGTCATCTAAATTTCGGGACGTCGCAATCTCCATCTTGTATCTTTATATATATATTTTTTTAATTTTTTTTAGCTTTTTTAGTTTTTAATCTAAAATTTAAGTTAAAATTTACTTTT
This sequence comes from Rhodamnia argentea, assembly GCF_020921035.1. Taxonomy (NCBI): domain Eukaryota; kingdom Viridiplantae; phylum Streptophyta; class Magnoliopsida; order Myrtales; family Myrtaceae; genus Rhodamnia; species Rhodamnia argentea. The sequence goes on from NC_063160.1 coordinate 22,749,036, forward strand.
GATGAAAATGCCCTTGATCGGTCGAAATATTTAATCGGCCAATGATGTCATGCCATTATGCAAAATAATCATGGTCATTTTAGGTCGTTATTTGAAAACAAAATGAGGATACTTTATATGTTTCTTTGGAATTTAAAAAAAAAAAGTGAAGTAAATATGTCAAAATAAGTGTAGTTTCAAATTTTTGATGATTTTTCTTATTAAAGAAAAATTGCAATCTCACACGGGCGGCCTTTCGCATGCTTGTCCCTGCCAAAGGGAAACCCCCTTAGAGAAGACTGCTCCGGACAGTGTCGTTTTTAGCGAACGGGCACTTCCCCTCCTTTCTCCTTTTTCTTCGCTGTCCTCAGCATTTCACAAACTGAACACCGTCACTCATCAACACCGTCCCGACAACCGTCACTTTTTTTCTTTGGCCAAACGACCACCATCACTTCACCAGCACCAAGAGCAACACAGCCACACGCAGCGAACGAGAGCGGCAACAATGGAGCACCCGGTCTCCCCAGCGACCCCTCCTTCTCTTGGTCGGCACAACGAAGCTCTGTCTCAGAGGATGAGGAACGACATCTGCTTCTCCTGTAACAAACAGGGCCACTGGATGAAAGACTGCCCCGACAAGTCCCCCGCCAGATCGCAGCCGTCCGCCGCCGCCTCCTCCTCCGCGACCCCTCCTTCTCTTGATCGGCACAACGAAGCTCTGTCTCAGAGGATGAGGAACGACGTCTGCTTCTCCTGTAACAAACAGGGCCACTGGACGAAAGACTGCCCCGACAAGTCCCCCGCCAGATCGCAGCCGTCCGCTGCCTCCTCCTCGGCGACGCCTCCTTCTCTTGATCGGCACAACGCAGCTCTGTCTCAGGGGATGAGGAACGGCGTCTGCTTCTCCTGTAACAAACAGGGCCACTGGACGAAAGACTGCCCCGACAAGTCCCCCGCCAGATCGCAGCCGTCCGCCGCCGCCGCCTCCTCCTCCTCGACCCGCTCCGCCGACGTGCCGGTTTTCCGGTGCCCGTGTGGCGCCGGCGCATGTTACGTCTGCACCTCCCGTACCCTGCGGAACCCGGATAGGAAGTTCTACAGATGCCCCGATAGATCCCCCGTTAGTCCAATCTCACCTTTCAAGACAAAATTTGAGCTCTTTTTCATTTGTCCTGCATTTCTTCAAAAGTCCATTCTTTCCTGTTTCAATGGTTCTTCGACTTTCTGTATCTTTCTTTTCTCTATTTTTTTTTTTTTTTTGTGCAAAGCTAACTCCTTTTCCTTTTGGGTATTTTTTTTTTCCTGCATCTCGTTCTAATTTCCTCTGATTTTGAATTTTTTTTTTCGGTGGTGATTTTGTCTGCAGAACGGTGCTGGTGGGTGTCGTTTCTTTGCGTGGTGCGACAAGTACAGCGCTCCGATGTGTCCCTGTGGTGCCGGGAGATGCAGCATCAACATTTTTGAGGATCCTCCACATAAGGGTAGAGAATATTTTTCTTGCCGTATCAAAAAGGTTCGATTTCTTCCTTTTTTGACAATCTTCATTTTCGTCGAGTGCCGAATGGCTTGGCCTGAACATGGTAGTTAAGTGACCACAAAAAAAAAAAAAAAAAACATGGTAGTTATCTTTATGTTGTCTCTGAAGTAACTGAAGAGGGGTGTGCAGTTAGAGGTTCATTCATTTCTGTCAGAAGATTTTGATGAGTTTGGCTTGAGATTGAAGTTTTCTCTCTTTTGGGCGTAAATGAGGGAGAACGTAAGATTTGTGATCATCTCAGGTTGTTTCGAGAAAAATCAATCATTTGGAAAATATTTTATTTTCTAAATGTGATCTACGTTACTTCAAAAATTTCGGTAAAAAAAAAAAAAGAGACTATACCCTCAGCCATATGAAATAGGAATATTAAGTAATAATAGCAAGGGGCTTTGAATTCTATACTATATATTTGCATTCACGATGAAAATATTTGTTAATTCATATCATGAGTAACACAAGCGATCGTTTTTAGAAAATTGTTTTCCTAATTGTCAATATTTCACGAAAAAACGCACCCTTGATGGAGCAGCTTTGTTTGATATGATCTCTAGCTTGGTTGATTTCAAATTGGTTACTCTGCATGCGTGATCTCATAGTTGGTTATATCTCTCTGTTTCATAGTTCCTTTAATAGGACTTGCCACTGTTGCCTTATTAGTGAGAAGAATGAAATTTTTGCAGTTAGAAAGGGGGAGAAAGGGTCACTCTGTTCCAATATTTGGGCGTAATTAGTGTTCACTGTTGCGAGTTTTCCTGCTGATAGTTGTGGTAGATCCTCCAGAATTGTGGATTGTCTCCCTCAGTCTGAAGAGAATATGGAGTCTATTAGTACAGGTTAAGTGCATATGGAGTCTCCTCATGCCCTTGCATCAATACCAAATTGGAAATCACCTGATGAAAGCAAACTATATGAGCTTATTGCACCATCACCATATTGTGATTTTGATGAAGGATCTCATTGAACATGTGAGCAGTGAGCTTTTGAATTGTTTGCCTTGGTTTCCAGTTAGAAGTTGTTGACAGTCCTGCTGGCTGTGTGGCTTTGCAACTATCATTGCTCACCTATGCCTCCCCCGGCGTTGCTCTCGCAGTAGTAATTTTTAGGACCTGTAGGTTTTTAAATGCTCCCTTTCCCACCAATAAGTGGCCAGATGAATAAGTGGTGAAGTATGCTGAATCCTATTGTATTCAACGAACAGTTATTTTCAGATTGTACCATTTTCTTATTGGCTGGTACCAACAAGTTGCTAACCAACAGTTGGGGATTGCAGCTGGGGCTGATCGCTTGAGCTGGTAGCTTTTATAGCTGAAGTTTTTTCTGCTTTTAGTTTGAGATAGCAATTATGTATATGAAGCCCAATCAAAGCTGCAGTTTTGGTGGTTTTTCGGTCCATTGTGACTTTTTCATAGATTGTGTGTGAAACATCGAAGCTTTGTTGTCCCTAACACTGTTATCGAATTTCTAAGACAATTTGGGCAGCATTATGACATACAAGAATTCATTGTTGCATCTTATTCGTCATGTCTAACTTCCGAGGCATCCTCTAATAGGCCTGGCGAAATGCAGTTAAGGAGAATGGCAATGGGTGATCGTGTAAATTTTTCCTTGTCCGTTAAGATTAATGAATTGTTAGAAGTGTAGCAAATCTTCCAAGTCTCTGCAGGTTGCGTAGAAATTGCCCGCTTTTGATATTATGCAAGTTTGCAAGGTGCCAATCTCATTTCTTCCCTTGTACTCATTGGTTCTAATCATCTGGTACTCACAAGATTGCACTTTTGGTTGTTGTTTTTTTAACTTGTGTTGGCTCACACAGGGACACGGAGCGTGTACATTCTTTCAATGGGCAAATTCTCCTGCAGAAAATATGGCCTCAAGAGATGCTGCGACTTCTATTGTTGCACCAACAGAACTCATGGAAATTGAGTCAGCAATGGTGGATGCTGGTGAAGATTACGAGGAGGATCCATTATCGATGATGGATAGTGGACAGATTCAAGAAGTTATTTGCAGATTCTCTGCACCAGAACGTGATGTGAGGGTTTTGGAGGGTGAAAGTTTCATTCCCGAGGCCGATTTGGATTCTCAAGAGTTAGCTACGGAGGACGTGGATTTGGGGGAGTCTACGACAGAGCAAATGCAGCTTGTTTCCTGTGTAACATCTCCAGCGGCAGTTTGTCTCAGACAGCAAGAACACTCGAGGCAGATATCAGCTGCTGGTGGCATACTTGCTGGAAGTAGAGGTATCCTATGAGTCATCTTCGGGGGGGTTTTCCCTCACTGGAGGCACTTTTTTTTGTCAGTAATGAGTAGTTGATCATCTGGTATTGTAGTATTGTCGGAAATTTTTAAAAGTATTTGCTCTTTGGGTGGCAGATATTGTTGATATGGTATTCGACCGTCTAGGTATAAGCTGGTGCGGGCATCTTGCTCTCCCTCCTTGTCCAAGCTTAGCTGATCCATCTCCAACACCTTCCTTCTGTGGTAATTTCACTCTGTCTAGCCGCCCCTCCTCCCCCCAACACCCCCCCAAATACAAAACCTCTCTCTCTTCCGTATTAACCTCTATTTATGTTGGCCAGTCTCGGATTGTAATATATGGACATCAGCAGCGTCCGGCAAAGTTTTCCACCCGACCATCAAAACTTCCAGTTTTCCACCCGCAACAGCTTCTTGGCAGAGTGTGTCTGAAACAAGAAGCGAAGTTTCCAGATTCGAAAGTCTTCCTGAATTGGCGTCGAACCATTGGAGCAGAGGGAAAGTGTTGGTGTTAAATCAGATAGCAAAGTTTGTTTTTAAAGATGTCATTGATCTCTTCGAGAAAAATTCGCTTGATCATGGGCGTCTGGAACAGGAGGCTAGAGATCACCTCGATTTTCTCCCCGTTGACAGTAGCCAATTCAAAGAGCAGGTGAAGGAGTGCCTCCACTGTGCTTCCCGGCTTGCTGAAGTCGAACGTCCCACCAATGAACCTGCAATCCGGGAGCACTGCGATCGTGCAAAGAGGAGGTTTTATGACATCTCCGAGAAACATTCAGTGACATCAGATGCATGTGCTGCTTGCGATGGACGAATCACCCGTCTCCGGGAAGATTACTGTCGTGCGAAGGAGACACTGCTCAGGATTGAGGCAGAGCTGCACGGGTGTGAGGTGGAGCATGCGGAGCTCCAGGGACGGCTCGCCGAGATAACTCGAGAGATGGAGGAGGCCAAGAGCGGCATGGAGGAAGCTTCTCTGGCGGTGCAACGTAGAGAAATGGAGAGGTGCGCCGCAAGGGCTGCCTTGGAGAAGGCGAGGCTCCAACTCCGCAGTAATCTTCGAAAAAGACCATGCCTGGTAACACACCAACCTTAAACTACTGCAATCTGCATGTCCCGAGTTTAACTGTGCGCTTGTGCCAATTTCGTCCCGTCTTTCGTCCTCTATGTATGTATGTAAAAACTAGTTTTAACATGTGTGAGTGAACCTAGTATGACTCTATGTCAGTTCTGTGAGCATGAAATGTGGACATCAGACTCTGTTTCTTTGTTAAACTGGAACAGCTTGTTAGTTATAACTCATCTCTCTCTTAGTCTCTCTCTCTCTCTCCTTGAAGCATTACACTGAGCCTCTGTGCTATTACTGATTTTGATGTTGCAGGACCTGGTTTCTTCTATCGACTGAAGGCGTGCCTTGGATTAGTTGCAAGGCGAACTGTTCTTTAGCAGGTAAAGTGATTCGTGGTAATCTAAGATCGTGCGTAAATTGAACAAGTATATTACAAAGTTCATGATCGTATTCATATGATAATGAGTGGATATTAGGTTATACTAGAAAGTGTTCAATGGCGTGGCTTTCTTTTTCTGTGAATAGTTAGAGATCTTACTTAGTTATGCAAATGATGGAGGAGATAGCAAAAACAAGGGACAATGACACGTATTATCTCCGAACTTTAGCCCAATGTGTAATGTGGTCTTTGAATTTAGGTTTAATGTTCAATATAGGCCCTGAACAGCACGGCATCAGACATTTTCATAAAGTTTATGGATTAAATTGAATATGTACCAAAGTTCGGGATCATGTCGAACAAATTGAAAGTACTTGGATCAAATTGTATATTGGGTTAAAGTTTAGAGATCACATTGCACATTGGGTCAAAGTTCATGAATTATTTGTGTTATTTTTTCCAAAAAAAATGAAAGCGATCGATTTATATATTTGGATTGGGCTATGCTGTTTAAGCTGATGGTTTTCTTTTTCTCTAATTTACCGGTTTTTTAGGTCGTGTTTGAAGTTTAACCAAGCTTCACTGTCGATTCACATGGACCTGTAAGCCATAATTGCGGCTCGGGTTCTCGATCATCTCGTCGCCATCCACATATCAAACTCCCGTCGACTTCAGTCCCTGCTCAGCAATACAAGTCGAAACGAATATCATATTCAAAACATTCCAGCAGATGAAGCAAAAGCGCAACCCGAGCACAGGAAACAGTCAAATCTCCTTAAACTATTTTGGGTCTCTGTCTTTCCTAAGAAGACCATATGATGATCAAAAACGATAAGTCCACAGCACCGGCGATCGAGAGGGTTGTTGCTTCGTGCAATCACGAGGATCCTAAACTGTTTTCTGGGCAAGAATCCCATCGGTGGCTGGCGAGACTTAAAAGATTCTATGCATGTCAGATGCAGGGAACGGACAAAAGGAAAGAGCTTGTGTTTTGTTCAAACCTTGATCTCATTAATTCTACCAACATGAAATCTACCTCGGCAGAGACCGGTCCGCATTCTTTTAACCGACAGTTTTATAACCATGAAAAGATTAAGGTTTTGCTATTGCAAACAAAATTTCACACGGTTCATGATCATATTCATATTATAATCTGTGGAGTTCAGGTCATGCGACAAAGAGTATAAGGTGCGATTTTGTTGTTGCGTGTACAGTGATTCATAATTAAAGAGACTAAGGGCGCGCATGATAACACTTCAGAAGCTGAATTTCTGCTTCAGAAGTGCTTCCGAAGCTGAAATCCGTTTGGTAAAGACACTTCAAAAGCGCTTCTGAAACCGAAATCCGTTTGGTAAAAATATTGACTTATGGTAGGAATTTCTACTTCTGAAAGAGATTTCTACTTCTGGTTGGATTTTTGGCCAACTTTGAGAAGCTAAAAATTTTAGCTTCTCGCCGTAAATCACTTCTTCGACTCCGCCGACCAATGCCCGCCCGTTGGTCCCCCGCCGGCCGCCGCCGCCGCCGTCGCGCCGGTCGCCCGGCCGCCGCCGCCGGTCGCCGCCCGCCCGCCGGTGGCGCCGCCCGCCGCCCGCCGCCGGTCGCCGCCCGCCGCCCGCCGCCGGTCGCCGCCCGCCGCCGGTCGCCGCCGCCCGCCGCCACCCGCCGCCGGTATTTTATTAAAAGTAAAAATTTTAGAAGTAGAAATTTTATCAAACGTCTTTTTTTATGAGAAATCAACTTTTGATGGAGAAGTTGAAAAATCAACTTCTCCTTTTGATGGAGAAGTTGAAAAATCAACTTCTGCTTCTGATGGTGTTTCAGAAGCAGAAGTGTTACCATGCGCGCCCTAAGTGATGTACCACCTTGACTTGACTATGTTATCACCTGCAGGTCTCATAATTGAAGTTGTGGTTTTCTTACTCTCTTTTTTCCACCTTTTTGTTTGGTTTTTTAGTAAATGACAAAGCTACCTTGTGTCCCTCGTAAACATATTTTTTTTTTCACCCTAACCGCTTCTTCCACATCTGTCATATCTCAATATTTCATTCATGTTTATCTTCTTCTGAACTTATTCTCTATTTTCCACTAGCGTGAGTTTAACAAATAGTCGTAATATGAGCAAACATTAATTATACATCGGACTTTATGATTGTGAACTTTTGGATTTCGATTTCGAGCACAATTTTATAGGAATTTACTCAACGATTGAATGTTGTAATTTTTATAGGCATATACACAATTTACTCACCTTTCATTTTATTATTTTTGTGCAAGGAAAAATTCAAGAGGACCGATTTTTTATTTTTTATTTTGTCCAAAGAGGACAGAAATTGCTTAATGGTATCCGACGCAAATGGAGGAGAGCAATCAATCACGACAATAATTTGAAATTTTACTTCGTAATCTTCTAGCTCAAAGAGCCGCCCTGCCTCCTCCATCAGCTAGGGTTTCTCTTCTCCCAAAAAAAGCGCCGCCACTCCCTCTTCTGAAGGGGCTTTGTTTTCATATCTCTATATCCTCATCTTTTGTAAGTTTTCTTCGTTGATTTCGTGGACGATCTCGTTGACTTTCTTTACCTGGAGATTTTTATTCAGTGAATTTGAAAGTTCAAAGTACGAACATCTCGAAAGAATTTGCTATTCTAGATCTATTCGCTGGCTCGCTTCGATCTCGGTGCTTAACTGCTTTTGCAATCGGCTTATCTAAAAATTATTTTGTGATCATTTCATTTTTATTTTGTAGGTTTTCTATCCCGATTTAGAGCTGGATTTAGATTTGAATGTTTTTCTATTCCGATTTAGAAATATATTTGAGATTTACAAGGCGTTATTTGCGTTTTTTCAACCTGTTGTTGTGATTGTTGTTGTCCCTATACGGTGATGGTGTTGGGGATGTGGAAGCTAGGCATGCACTGCCTTTTGGCAAAGTCGCAATTATTACAGAGAGAAATTTTGACGTATGCTCATCACCGATGTTGATACGAAATTCAGCGATCGGCCGCCGATTGTACTTTGATGCGTCTTTGTGAAATAAGCGAATCTCTACAAGCTGTACGAGGTTAATTTATCTTCCCAAGAAGAAAGAAATTGGTACATCATCCTCTTCAACAACAAGTGGAAAATCAATTCACAATTCCTAAGAAGAGCTTTTAAATCCATCTAACATACTAATACTCGTCTTAAAAAAAGTACATTAATGTAAACGTTTAAAGCCATTTAAACACCTTTGATGTCTTTTCTCAATCTTAATGGGAAAGTTTTCAGAACATTTCATATGGCCGGCCAGAGATCGACACAACTATACTTGTTTATCTAAGTTACATTTGAAATTTAATCGGGTTTCACGCGTCGGCTCACCAAATCTCGAAATTTCACTTCAAATCATAAGGAAAGCCGAGTAACCTCGCTTTGCGGCAGTCGCGTCTCGGGCTCTAGATCATCTGCAGCGTCGTCGCGATTCAGACGTCAAACTCTCACGTCAACTTCAGTCCCCTCAGGACAATTCACATTGAAAACTACTGTCGTCCTCAACTTCTTCATCTGAAGCCCAATCGGAGCACTGGAATGGTCGATCGCCTCAAGCAAAGCTGGGTCTCCGTCTTTCTTAACATCGCAAACGATCTGGTTGCACAGATCCACAACGCTGGCGATCGCGAAAAGCAAGTTCCGGGCAACGACGAGACCGTTTCTTCGGGCAAGAATGCTCGTCAGCAGCCGGCGAGACTTGAGATTCCGTTGCATGTCGGATGCAGGAAACGGACAAAGAGTAGAGAACTCGGACGTTGTTCAGGCGTTGCTCTCGTTCGTTCTGTTCTAGCCGCATGGAAGCTGCCTCGGATTTGAACCAAGCACTTGATTTGGATGGGATGCATATTTGATATTTCGTAGTTAGAGACCGCTCTAGAACAAGCGGTTGTGCCTTTATTTTTCCGAAAAACTTATCATAATAAAAGAAAAATTATAAAAAAAATAATTAGTTTTCATTTGTTTTTTTTTTTGTCGAAATTTGTTTGATTATTAAGGGAGTGATTTCCTCCTTGCCATAAGAAGCAGTTATTTTCCTCCAATCAAATTTTTTTTTTTTTCGGTCCATGAAAAGCGATAAAATTTCCATCATCCAAACACCACAAAGTCGAAAAATCTTGAAAATAGTTTTCCTTTAACAAAACAAACCCTTAAATTTTCGCCAAACTTGCAATATATGCCCTGTTTTTGTGGCCTTTTTTTTTTTTTTCAATTTTTGCCTTCCATCAGCTCTCTCAAAATATTCGACCCAAAAAAAAAAAAAAATCTCTTAAAGTCTTGGCCAAAAAAAAAAAATCTCTTAAAGCGGTATCTGGACAAGCTGCCACTCTACTCGACATTTTTCTTCCCATTCCCCTCACATTCTTTCGACGGACACCTTTAAAACCATGAAAAGACATAGATTTTTCGACACACACAAAATTTCACACTTCCGACCCAAAAAAAGAAAATGTCACACAATGTCATGGCCATCGACCTTACCTTTTGAGTGGAAAAAAAAAATCAATAATGTTTATTCGAGTCGATAAAATGTATGAGTTTATTATTATAAGCATGATGTTTTTGTTTCAAGCTAATTTAATACCGATTGATTAAAAAATTCGTTAAATTTATGTCGAATAATCACATTACTTTATAAACCAATCTAAGTAAATCTGACATTTTCCTGCTTTTGATAGCTCAAACTTAATGGAAGGATGCTTTACGCATGACTTCGACGCAAGACTTTTCGTTTGGAATTTGCTTGTACTATTTATCAAAAGTAAAATGACTTCTCTAAACGTAAAACCTAAAAAAGTTGCAAAACTCATAGAGATAAAGTAATAAATGATTCATAAATTTCGACCCAAGGCCTGTGTGCAACGTAGTCCATGAACTTTTCATTTGTTTAATATGGTTCCTAAACTTTTGGTAAATGTATAAACTAGTCCTTGGATTTCATGAAAATATCCAATGTTCTCTTTCTATCGATTTAAGTTCGGGGCCAACATTAAACATATTTATATAGTCCGAGGAATAGTTTGAATATTTACCAAAAGTTCATGAATCACACTTAACAAATTAAAAGTTTAAGGATCACATTGCATATATATCTCCATTTAATTCATTCTCATATATATATATATATATATATATATATATATATATATGTCAATCGTGAAAAAAAAAAGGGAATATTCCAATGTCGTAACTCGTAAATAGTGATAGTTTTACTTTTGGCCCAATGTCCTAGTCTTGTACAGTGACTTGAAAGTGTCGAGTTTCAAGTCCGTGTCTCGCGATGGTATTTTTAAGAGCAATGCCGATTATCAAGATTAATATGTGAAATTATTTACTAATTGATGTGTTAGACTACTACAGGTATCTCTAAATAATTGATTCATATTCAAAACATAATAGCAACCTAAAACCAATTTCATAAATCGAAAGCCTAGCATTTTCCTACTTTTGTTTTCCTAAACTTTTAATGAAAGGACTTTTAACCCTTGACATCAATGCAAATAAGTTATATTTGGATCGCAAAATGGAGTTTGTGTCGGGATATTTGCTTTTACTACTTGCCAAAACTAATAAGTCTTCCTCAATCAGCATAGCATATATGCATATCAATTGATGCTGGTATGATTTGGAGGGAGATCTTTCTTTCATGTCTTTTGAGATCCACCCCACAATATGGGGTCAAAAAGCCAAAATAAATAATTTTAGCCTTTAATGCTCATGTCATGTCGATGTACTGTAGAAGAAAAAACAGCAAAATCCAATCCATCCTTTAGTCACCTTAACTATACCTACGCATGTTTATACTTAACCATATTGTAAAATTTTCGGGTCATTCATTATAACACCCCCGTAAATAGTTTTAAATAAACAAAAATTGGACAAAACGGATTGGAAAGCTAGCTCATGCAATGAGAGTTAGCGGAATCCCAAAGTAATTATTAGATTAAATCAGTAGGCACGAGAAATGGGCGAAGCACGAGTATGTAATAGTAATAATAAAAAAAAGAGTAGGGCTGTCGAGTGGATCCACTAAAGTTCGGTCCACCTAAGCCAATTTGGCCCATTGAAATGGCCGGCCCAACTTAGCCTGTGATACAAGGCTGCAGGGGAACTTTGGGCCACATAATCGGCTGGTCCATTTGTAGTGGGCTGTTTTTATTTTAGCAAGCTTGAGCCATGAGAGGCAGGCCCAATCACGTACCCAACAGTGAATAGAAGCCCAAGTCAGTATTTTAGGGGGAAGGGCCCAACTAGTACATGTGAAAGACTGAAGAGGAAGTCCAGCAAACATATCTTGTCTTCCTCGTGGATGTCGCAAAAGGAAAACCAGCATGTTCTTCATTTGCGTGTGAGCTCCTGTACTAGCAAGGGAGGTCAGCAACTTCGTTTCGAATTGACGAGAGCAAGGACTCGGTGGTCGTGCAAGCCCGGTCAAGTTACTTTTCTAAAACCATTGCCTAATCTTTACAATGCTTGTGGATGATGGCGAGTTGGGCGGGGATTCACTTCGGCCGGTACAAGCTTCAAATGGCGAATTTTAGAATTTTTAAAGCTGGTTGCGGGTACATGAGTCGGGTTGTTGGGTTGTCGGATTAAGTAATCGTGCCGCCGCAGAGGCGACCTTTTGTGGGTCCGATCTCTCGTCGCCCGAATTGGGGAGGGGTGAGAAGTTAGGCGTGAAACTTTGATGCACGTGTCTGATTTTGTGGGGTGCAATTTTGGAGACGTTGGGTGAGGGGACCGAGTGATAAATTTTCGGACTTAAGTACGAGGTAGCTCAACGTAATGGACAAGGGCAGGTTCGGATCTTGTGGATGCATAACGAAGTGACTTAAGTTGGTCTTAACACTTTTGGGTTGAGAAAGTGAATCAATGGAATAAAGGAGGTTCTAAATTTTGTCCATGACAGAAGTGAGATGTGGTGGAAGCACTAGTGGGATTCCAATGTGGAGGGACCAAGCTGGGTATCCTGAGTGTAGTTCGGAATCCGATTGTAGCAGGCTAAATTCTTCGTCCTCGGAAATTGAGAAGCTTAGCAAATTAATTTTATGCATTGATAGAGACCTGGATGTTCTTTATACTCAACCTGTGGCATTGTAGGAAGTTGTGTTATTTGACGATTAGTTTATCCATGGTAGTCAAGCAAAGTGGTCATCTGGTGTAGTCTTTTAAAATTATTTCAAAGAGCTCTATTAACAAGTTGTATTTTTTTTTCTTTGGCCTATCGCCTTGGATATTAGGAGTGAGGAACGCTTTTGTTGATCTAGTGAGGCATAGCATACCTCGATTATGTGTATGAGTAACATCTTGCTTGTCATGCATGCGATCCAATCAAGTATTCGAGAACGGGCTGAGCATTCAAGTGCACATACCCATGCGGTTTATGGAAGACCCTGCTGTGTGACTTGATGGCTCTGTTGTGTGTCCGAGCCGGTCTACGAGGCGAAACGAGACAATTTCGATTTGCATGAATGAAACGCTCCAACTTTGTTGGTGGTGACCAACAACCATAAGTTACTCGTGCAAGTCAAATCCATGTCATGTTGCATGACATGTTCTTTTTACGTCCACACTTGTGCTGTGATCTCCGTTTTTGTTTTTCCTAAGTCCGACCGATTGGTTAAAGCTTATGGACCTGTCCGCTTGTTATCGTTTGTTCATCCATTGTGTAGATTAGTTGGTATTTTTAGAAGCGTAATTTGCTGAGTTTATCTCGCTCCTTTATCGTTGATATTTTTAGGTAATGGGTAGCCCTCAGATGGTATTCTATGGCTTGCCCACGGAGGTTTTCATTAGCATGGAGCCTTATATAAGTCCAAGACTTCATGGGTTTGACTTGATTCGTGTTACAGTTACCATTCAAGTGGACGGTGGGTTGGACGTGGAGGATTTCCTCCACGTCTATGTGACGGTTTATGGAGTCTTGGAGGATGGGCTAGGTTTCGTGGGCCCATTGCCCTTTGACTACGTGGCCCTGTGGGAGCCATATGAAGGGTATCAGTTGTTAGCACAGTACACGCCGCCCTGTGGATTTATGATCCAACTGACTGTTAGATGGGGAGTTATGGGAAAACAGGTATTTCTACCAGTTTGGTTTTTGTGTGTGTGTGTGTGTGTGTGTGTGTGTGTGTGTGTGTGTGTGTGTGTGTGTGTGTGTGTGTGTGTGTGTGTGTTTTGGGTAGAGGCAGCGGGCAATTTTTTGAAGGCCTCCCTATGTGGTTCTCCCCGGCATGTAGTTAAAACTCGACCTGACGTTTGTCGGCTCTTTAATAAATAAAGTACTGTGTTTTGATTGTTTATATATGTATTTGTCTTTAATTACTCAATTTTATATTACTCGTTAGTCGATGTGGCGAGCCTGGGACGCAACATTCATAGAGCAAGTAAAACCCAAAATTAAGGGATCTTCGCAATTGCATTATAACTTTGGTTAAAGATCGTCACGATGAGATGGTCAAAATCAGCCAAAAAAAAAAAAACCTGTCTTTCAAAATCTTTTCACAGGATCAAGAAAATTTTGCAACGATAAATTATTATTGAGCAGGTTTCTTGATATCACGTAAAAAGGACTTTTGAATGGGACCTCGCACACGTCCGTCGTGTGTAAAATCTTGGAATTGGGAGTGGGTTTTTTTTTTTTGGCATTGATGCTATTTTTCTTTTTTCTTTTCCTTTTGTCAATTGTTTTTTCTTTTCTCCTTTTCTTAGTGACGACGTAACTGCAGGTTTCCGGTGACATCTAAACCCATAAACATGGTAAGTCTCCCACCTACCAAAATCTTGCTCTGTTTTGTGGGTCGGTTGGAAGGTTTGCTGCGGTGATTGTAATTTGCATGCTTTCTTCGTGTTTTTTTCTGCCCTTTAACACATCACTCAACTCAATCTCGCTGCTTACATGGCATTAAAGGTGCGTTTGTTTCGGAAAAAAGAACTTTACGACAAAGAAAAGTATTTTCCGAAAGATCAATTTTCAGGAAAATGTTCTCCCTTTTCAAGTTAGGATATATATTTTCCGAATATTAAACATGCATATTTTCTTTGATCACAAATAATTTTCTGTCGACGGATCATTTTCAGTAAACCAAACGCGTGATGTTCGGAAAACCAATTTCTGAATTTTTTTTTTTTACTCGAGCAATCATAATCTTGGATAAGTGCCGTGTGGAGCTATGATGCATAGCATTTATAAAAGTCAGTCCCCATCATCATCATCATAACATCAGTAATGAGCAGACGTCGAAATTTCCTTTTCCTGTAGCTACGGCTTTGTCAAAAGGTGGTTCATAGTTGATTTAATGTTTCCCATGATTTGAATGGATAAATATTGTCCCTTCACGTGTGTACTAGCACGCTTTGTAGTAGATGGAACATATAAATTGTGGTATAATCTATCTCGAGGATGGAATTGCCACGACAAGGGCATTCTTCTTAGCAAGAATTCTTGTGGTAGGATAATGGCTAGGAGGATTTCAAAGACATTATCGCATTAAGATTTTCAAGATTTAGCCAAGGCTTAGCTCAATACCCCACTACTCATCGTATTTGATTTGGAAGTGCGAGCATGATAACTTATATACTGTTCTAATTTGTTCACAATTTAAATAAAAGTGAAAGACATTTTCTTTCACTTTCCAGTCGATAGTTAAAATACTATCCTAAAACAAAAGATTATGAAGAAATAAGATGGTGCGTGTTGATATTGAGCACCACCAAAGTTTCAGAAGTTTTGCCTTACCAAAAAAAAAAAAAGTTTCAGAAGTTTTGGATTTCAAAACAAATCAGAGTGCGAAAGCCATGAAATTCAGACTGAGTAAAAAAGACGGAAGTAAAATTCAATTCAGACAGAGCGATCTTTTTTACTTTGCTATGAAGGGAGGAGGAAACGAAAACGGAAGCAGCGTAACGAAGTGTTTGAAACGATGCGTATGAAGCGCTCGGACTCTGCTCCTTGCTTGCCCCTCCCTGGCTCCATGACCGCCGGGAAGATGGCTGAATCCGACAATTTACAAAACACGAGCACGGAATACACTTCGGCAACGGCGAGAGGTACAGTTACGATTTGTTTATCGACGCCCGATGAAACTCGTGTCCAATTTGGCGGGCTAATTAAGCATTCCGAAACGGCGGGCATGCTTCTATTGGGTCTACTCTTCATTCAGATTTTAATCTCCTCGTGAAGAAGTGATCAAGGAGTTGCCCATTCTACACTTTGACACTTTCATTGATTTTCAAATTCTTTGGGCGTTGGCCCATTTTTTTATAGATAGAAATTAATAAGCTTCATGTAAAAAATATTGTACAGTTTATAAATTTCCATAAGTAATTCTTGGGCAAATGTTCCTCGTTGAAGCGCTCAAAGCACCGAGTGACGCCTTCGTATGAAATTAATCCTGACCAGCGGCAAGTTTAAGGAAGCGTTGTTACCCCGTTATGTTTTTTTTTTTTTTTTTGGGGGTCAAACCCCACTATGTTTATTGCTCAATCATTATCGGAATCCCATCAAGAACTAGGTTTTGATTTTTATTAGATGAATGCATGATTTAATATTAAAATATTTTAACAGATTTGATGCAGACAATTTTGATTTTTCTTTATCGCGTGACACATTTTTTTCATTTTGCATTGTATTCTTCCAAACGTCTTACTGGATGCTTCCGGCACATATCGGGTCAAATGCTTCCATCTCTCTCCTTAAAATATATATATATATATATATATATATATATATATATTCAGGTCAAGCTCATTTAACTCTAGCCGTCTCTTAATTTTCATTTTGGTCGATCTTATTGTAGCTAGTATCTTATTACTTCATATATAATAGTGGCTCCAAGGCTCCGTTTGATTCATTATAGGGAATGTTTTCGATAGTGTGATCAAATTGTAAAACCACGAGTGTTATATCGCCGATCGATGATCAATTACTTGCAAGTTGACATACAAACCTTGTCGAGTGTTGAGTGCTCGATGCCCTTGTCAGCTAGACCAGTTGAGGACCACAAATTATTGCACCGGCCAGACCAAGCTGTTTTCTATGTCTAATTTTCGGGCTTTGCTAGTATAATAATTTTTGGATGATTGTAAAAATAACAACATGCTATGGGCCACAAATTTTTATAGGCGTGGATCCCACAAAAAAATTATCTGTAATTTATTATTTTCGTGGCCTTAAACAAGCTGTTAACCTTAATAATAAGTACACCGACGAGTGTATATATATATCAACTTGCCGATAATTGATCATCGGCCAGACCAGGCGAGGGTCCAATGGATTAATAATTCATGGCACACATGATAGCAAAGCCCAACTTTTTTTTTTTTTTGGGTAATTCCTCGTTAAGACAGGCTTTTCCAATTAACCTAACCTCAAGTATTTTATTTTTGAAGTAGATTTCACCCTCTTTTTAAAAAAAAAAATGGGATCGAAATGACTTGGTGGTTTGATCATAAAAGACAGAATAAACGTGGGGATCGGGAGAGAGATGCGGCTTAATATCTACCTCTTCTTGGATCAGCCTAACTCGCAGTCCCCACGTGGCCGCCATCTTCCCGTCCCTTCAACCTAACCCTTCCCCCTCCCTTATATACCTCTCCTGCCTTCCACCATCAGCCATCCCACGCACACTGTCTCTTCATCTACTCGCTCTTGCCCACCATTCAATTTGACCGTGTCTTCTACTCCTCGGCGGTGCATTCGATCGGAGCAGGAGCATGGCAGCGACCAAGACGGTGGAGGAGGTCAGGGCGGCGCAGCGGGCGGAGGGCCCAGCCACCGTCCTCGCCATCGGGACTGCCACCCCGGCGCACTGCGTCCTCCAGGCGGACTACCCGGACTACTACTTCCGGATCACCAACAGCGAGCACATGACCGACCTCAAGGAGAAGTTCAAGCGCATGTGTACGTACATATACCCTATTTTCGATCACATTTGTTCTACCAGGCGGTCGATCTCTGCTTAAGATGGAAATTTCTCTTCGCAAGAGAAAGAAAAGAACGAAAGACGACGATGAACGCATGTCCCGGTACATGGGAAGCTGTTCCTCGAATGAAACGGGGAAATTAATGAATTGTAGATTCTTGTGTCCCTTTTTTCAAGGAATAGTGATTGTGGCAGTAGTAGGAAACAAATTTGGCTTCCTTCTTGCTGACGTCATTTTTCCGTTAGCTGATGACATGCATTGACCGCCGATAACGCTGACTATCTCTTCTGTGCAATGATCGGACGGTGGAACAGGCGACAAGTCGATGATCAGGAAGCGGTACATGCACGTGACGGAGGAGTTTCTGAAGGAGAACCCGGGGATGTGCGCGTACATGGCCAACTCCCTCGACGCCCGTCAGGACGTGGTGGTCGTGGAGGTCCCCAAGCTAGGGAAGGAGGCCGCCGCGAAGGCCATCAAGGAGTGGGGCCAGCCCAAGTCCAAGATCACCCACCTCATCTTCTGCACCACCTCCGGCGTCGACATGCCCGGCGCCGACTACCAGCTCACCAAGCTCCTCGGCCTCCGCCCCTCTGTCAAGCGCTACATGATGTACCAGCAGGGATGCTTCGCCGGCGGCACCGTCCTCCGCCTCGCCAAGGACCTCGCCGAGAACAACCGCGGCGCCCGCGTCCTCGTCGTATGCTCCGAGATCACCGCCGTCACCTTCCGCGGCCCCTCCGACACCCACCTCGACTCCCTCGTCGGCCAGGCCCTCTTCGGCGACGGAGCAGCCGCCGTGATAGTCGGCGCCGACCCCGACACCACCATCGAGCGCCCGCTGTACCAGCTCGTCTCCGCCGCCCAGACCATCCTCCCGGACTCCGACGGCGCCATCGACGGCCACCTCCGCGAGGTCGGCCTCACGTTCCATCTCCTCAAGGACGTGCCTGGGCTGATCTCCAAGAACGTCGAGAAGAGCCTCGTGGAGGCCTTCACGCCCATCGGGATCAGCGACTGGAACAGCATCTTCTGGATCGCCCACCCTGGCGGTCCCGCCATCCTGGACCAGGTCGAGGCCAAGCTCGGGCTCAAGGAGGAGAAGATGAGGGCCACCCGCCACGTGCTCAGCGAGTACGGCAACATGTCGAGCGCCTGCGTGCTCTTCATCCTGGACGAGATGCGGAAGAAGTCGGCGGAGGAGGGGCGGCGGACAACTGGCGAGGGCCTGGACTGGGGGGTCCTCTTCGGTTTCGGGCCGGGCCTGACGGTCGAGACCGTGGTGTTGCACAGCGTCCCCATCGAGGGAGCTCACTGATCTGCCTTCGCTCCAGTGGGAGTGAAAGAGGTCAACGGACGCGTCAGCTCATGGTAGAAACAGGCCTTTTAAAAATTTACCTCCATAATAAATCCGCGCTTCGGGGGTAATTTCTTAAGCTGCGTCAGTGTCCGAACGTCGGATTTGTTTTTCCCATTCTTGTACAATTCAGCTGTTTGTGTGGGGTTAGCGGACTTCTGGTCTCCGACCAAAAAAAAAAAAAAGGGACTTCTGGTCTTGCCTTCCTGTTTTGCCCTTTTCATTTACCTCTCCGAATTGACTTTAAGACAGTTTTTTTTTTGTCAAGACTTTAATACAGTTGACTAAGTCAAAATGTGTCGAAATGTGAATAGGAGAACACCGCCCAATGTCCTGCCTTCCTCGCTAGTTTCGCATTTCCACCTTGGGCACAAGTTAATTTTGACGTCACGATAAATTATACAGAAAAAAGAAAGAAATGTTGAAGAAAATCTTATTAAATTTGAGTGCCACATCCGGTTGTGCTGAATTGTCTTTTCAGAACATAGCTGAATTGGATATCCATAACGAGAATAGTAAAAGTAATTTTCGCAATACTTGACAATAATGTCTCTGCCAAATTGTCTCAGACCCAAAATAATAAATAATAATAATGACAATAATAGTAATAATGTTTCAACCAAATTGTTGACGCACAAAATGAGAAATCTCTCCAATCAATGCGGTGGCATATTTACCATGTGAGGAGCCAAGAACAAGTAACTTTTCCCAACAATCATGCGATGAGTCTATCGATTCGCGTCCTGACAAAACTTCACGATACAGATATAGGAACTCCTTAATTGGAAAATAATCCGAAAGATCCTTAATCTTTTATGGGATACGTAATGTCATCCTTAAACTTTTGATTTGTTCAATGTAGGCTTCCAGCTATTAATAAATATTTAATTTAGTCCATAAATTATATGAAAATATTCAATGTTGCGATTCCATAAGTTCAAATTAATGAAATCCACTGGTATAAGTTTGAATTCGTTAAAGTTTGAAAGGTCGACCGGAAAAAAAGAAGATACATATACATTATTTAGGTAAGATTTTGATTTGAAATCAGAATATAATTATCCACGTCGTCATGTAAAGATGGACATGTTAACGCCATAACTTTTTTCCTTTTTCTAAGCTAGATTAAAAAAATATCGGACACATTAGCTCATCACTTTTTAAAATTCCAACTTAGTATATAATAATCTACGCCAACAAATAATGTATGATTTGTCGTTTGGACGAACAAAATGACTATACGGAATATTTATCAATAGTTCATAGATTACATCAAACAAATCAAAAGTCCATAGATAACATTGTACATTGAGTTAAAGTTCAGAAATTATTTGTATTGTCCTCCCTTCTCAATTAATTCTTGAGGGACTTCATATGGCATTGTCTTAACTTGTTATTCCTTCTTTTTTAATCCGCTTTAATAATTAGTTTTGGTTTAATAGTTTTAGGGAGGACTTCTCTCTCGTATTTAATTTTGTAATCTATGGATTACAACCTAAATTCGCGATAATTATTATGCTAATGAATTCACCATGCGCTGGTCAATAGGAATCATCAAATTCGCCAAGGGTGCATTTCTTTTCTTTTGTTTTTTCCCTAATAAAGAAACAACATAGGAGAAAAAAATCAATTGACCGTGGTAAATTGTGAATTTGGTATCAAGTTGGAATTTTGCTTTAACCAAAGAGTGCCAACTGGTCTTTATCGTTACATTCACTATTGCTTTTCGGGTACATGTTGGACGTTACATTTTTTATCCCTTTTGAATTCAAGCATCGCTTATGTGTCGCCATTAAAACACAAAAGGACTCGAGTCTTCGTTCTGTTTACTGCCATTCCTTTTTGTTCTTCTATTTCATCGATGGCGAAAGTTACCCATTGAATCCAATCGACGAGTGTTCGAATTACGATTGGAATCAATATTGATAATTCTGTGTGATGCTTTTATCCTCCGACACACACAATACACACCAAATGCATTGGTCTAAAAGAAAATGTTTGCTTTTCTAACCTAATGAATTTGGCCTTATTTGCAAAGCTGAGAATCTCACTTTTGTCCTAAACACAGATGGAAAGACTTGCTACTTTTACTATTGTCACTATATATTTACAGAGACTACTACTATTGATATCGGTAGAACCGACCTAACCCTTTCCCATTTAACAAAGATGAAAGCTGTTCTCTTAACCTCCTTACATCAAAACTACTATACGAGCATCCCCAATTACCTCCACTTGAAAGACTGCTCTTTGAGGGATTCCTTACCCGTAGGAGTAAAGGTCCATACATATATCTATTAGCCTCAGCCTAACTTCCAGAATATTAGAAGTTAGCCTAGTCATTAACATAATCTTACCTTGTACTCTAGTCCTTGACTAGCCCCTCTAACGACTCCAGCTTTTGACTTTCTTGACTAAGAGCTCTACCAGGACTTTCTACTATTTTTGAATAATAGTAGAAAGGAGAGTGTGTGTGTATATAGACCTTTAAATCTAGGAGTTTATTAGGAGTGTAAAAAAAGCTCGGACGAGATGGCCTCGCCTTGCCCAAAAATTCACTTAATTTTCGGACCGAGTTTGGTACTTGGGTCGGGTCGACCCATTGCTTGACTTTTTTTTAACACAAATATTTTCTTTTTAATTTAATTTATTTTTATATTCTTTTATTTGATGGGTTTGTTAATTGATTTTAATTTCAAAAAAATAGTAATAATAATCAGACCAGAATTCGGCCCAACCCGACCCGCCCGACCCGGGTCGAGCTCGGTACTGTTCTGTTTCGGGCCAGTTCGGGCCGGGCCGAGACCCGGCCCGTTGACACCCCTAGAGCTTATGGCCCGGTCCAATTCCAATTCCGTTGTCCTCTGGGCCATGTCTCCGTCGCAACTCGCCTACCTCCGTCTCCAAGTTTCAAGACTGCAACATGAACCGAGCAAAGCTCGCTAACCGAGTGATTGGTCCAACTCGCAAGTCAAAGCAACGAATTTGTGAAGGCCATAGTGATTGCCGAGACTTTTCTACAGTTCCCATCGTCAGTGATCGAGAGACGACGGTGAAGCACTGGATTAGCGCATTTGGGAAGGCAGTACTTTAGCCCGGCGTAGCTCCTCCGTGCGCGCGGAATGTTGACGTGCCTCTCCGCCAAACCCTCTTCATCTCCACTACCCAATTCGCATCTGGTGCAGGATCTCGATTCCCATCCACCGCCTTCACTGGGTAAGTCTCTTATGCTCCTTAGTTGAAGGGTGAGCTCGCTATTGCGGTCGACGCGTTTGCGGAATTGCCTCAACGGGCTTTGGAGCTGCAGGGACTTCCCCAGGCGGCACTTCAAGATCGAGCCAGGCGGTCTCGCCCACGGTCAACCTCACCCGGGAGTACACTCTCGCTCTTCAGACCAATTCCTATAACGAGATTCGCTCCGCGATTTACGTTCTCGAATGCAGTCAGGGCGAGCAGGAACTGCGTTTTCAAGAGCAGGATTTTGGCGAGTCGACCCAGGAGCAGGTGCTGCTCCGCGTTCTGCAACCGAATAGGGAATGCGTGGGGGAGGCCCTCAGGCACGCCAAGGACAATGCGCTCACCCGATTAGTCTCTTCATACTTCGACCACAGCGAGAACACCTCCAACCTCTGCCTTCTGCTTTACCAAAGCTTGCACCGCGCTCGCGACATGTACTCTCCCCTTGTCGAGCTCCTCGGAGTGCTTCCTCTTGATGCGGATTCATTTACTCGATTGCAGTGCGACAGGGTTTATGAGGTCTTTGTCCAATTCCACCGTTATGACAACCCCTTCCCTTCCCGTGACTCCCAGAACTTCAGTGAAATGCGTAGCTGCTTTTCACAGCTAAAGCAACAGCTGGACCATAGACTAACGAAGTCCAAATCTAGAGTTAAATACGTTCGCCGTGCCATTGCAGGGTCTGCGCTTTGTCTCTTTGGCACTGTAGTTGGAGCTGTTGCGACCGCCATTGGTGTCACGGCCCATGCGCTTGTTGCATTTGTTGGTGCACCATGCTTGATGGTGTATCTTCCACAAGACAAGTTCTCAAAGAAAGAGCTTGCCCATGCTGCTCAACTTGATGCTGCTGCGAGAGTTACTTTTTTTCTCAAGAGTTACTTGGACACTATTGATCCTCTTGTCGATCGTTTACATTTAGCTGTAGAGGATGACAAACAATTGATCCAGATTGGATTGGAGAGATGTGGCATGGATAAAAATCCCATACTAGAGGTGGTGAAACATCTCCGCAAGAACCACACTAAGTTCCTTGATGACCTAAAGGATGTTGAGGATCATACATGCCTATGCTTCAACATGGTCAACAAGGCCAGAAAACTTCTCCTGGAAGAGATTATGTTCCATAGTTCTATTGCTTCCTGACCATTTACTTACATGATATGAGCAAGTACTAATAGGATTTGTACATTCGTGCTGATTTAATCGGGGCAAAGTCCCTGTCTGCTGACAGCTGATAGGTACGAACAATGTCACAGTATTGCTAGTGTATTTGCACCTCTATACGTGCCATGTTTCTATCACTTGGTGATTGGAGGTGTTTCTTAGTCATTGCTGGAGAGAGGGATACTCAGCTTTATCTTGAGTTGTATATAGTGCTGATAACATAGATGTTCCTTATAGCTTGGCAGGACTGCTACCGGCCATTGTTGTTGTATTAGAATCAGGTTTCAGTAGCATCTTATCCGTTTTTATAAATCCTTTTAGTAGCAATGCATTTCGAATCTTATCCGTACTTATGTATCGATCAATGCATGACTATTATGTTTTCTTACTATGCACTCAAGTTTTATGTTTGTCCTTTTTGTGTCTTCTTCAGCCAGCATTCTCCGTGTATGCCTGACTTTGGTGGACACCCAGGATGATGCATATGCTGGTTTTCTTCTTGATTCTCTTGCTCTCAAAATGTTAGCGGCGATACTATACCCACGAAGTGGAGCCATTCAGCTGACTGTCCCTCAGAAATCACATTAACGTCGGTAGCCGCTATTGGATTCCTTGTAAAGAATGGGTCTTTGTTTTCGTTCTACTGGTCCTTTATTCTTATAATGGGATCATGCCATGTTTGAACTGCTCGACGGATTCATTCAGAAGATCCACCCCGGACTCTTTTTTGGCAAAATGTTCTCTTCATGCGTGTGTACATGAAATGGTGTGCACTACTGGACTGATACAGTCATGAAAAGCATCTGCATCTTATGCTTTTGCGACAAGATTGTAGCTGTTCTTGTTTCATTCCATGGCATATCAGATTTTGAAACTTATCAAATTAATAAAATCATATCCTTGAGTTGATCGCACTTTTTGAAAGCTTTAGAACTCGATTGTACTTCCGTGACGAGTTTTGGGAATTGATTGTAACTTTTGAAAGTTTTAAGATTCGATTGTATTTTTTTGACAAATTTTAGCACTTGATTGTATTTTTTGAATATTTTAGGATTCGATTGTACTTTTCTGATAAGTTTTAGGACTTTTACTGCACTTATCTCTAAAAATAACATATAAAAATAATTCCATTTTGTTTTGCTTTTGTGTGGAAAAAAACAATTGACTGGGGTAAATTGTGAATTTGGCGGCACAACTATTAATTTCGCCCCTATCAAGTTGGAATTTTGCTTTAACCGAAGAGCACCAATTGGCCTTTGTGGTTATATCTTGTATATACTATTTCTGATGTGTACCAAACAATTTCTTATTCTTTTTGAACTCGAGCATCGCTTATGTGTTGCGATTAAAACACAACCCGACAGAAGTCTTCCTTTGGTTTACCACCCTTCCTTTTTGTCCCTCTATTTTGTCGATGGTGGAAGTTACCTGTTGAATCTAGGAGGTTCGAATTATGATTACAATCGATGTTGATAATCCGAGTGATGCTTTTATCTACGACACGGACCAAATAACACGTCGCATAAGCCCAGGATCTAAAACCTTAAATTGGTCATTTGACTTTTTATAAGTTTAGTTCAACGAAAAATCAGAAAAATTATTATTTTCTGAATTCTATTTTTATTTTTTCCTATTTTATCCCAAAAAAAAGTATCCTTGGGCGATGGATAAAAACCTTTAAATTTGGGAGCTCTAGGCCCGGTCCAATTTCAATCCGGTTGTCCACCGGGCCATGTCTCCGTCGCGTGTTGCCCACCGCCCTCTCCAAGTTTTCAAGACTGAAACTTGAAAGCAAAGCTCGCTAACCGCCTTTGGTCCGGCTCGCAAGTCAAAGCAGCGAAGGTACCAATACCATCAAGCGTTTCGACGCGTTCCACAGTGAATCCGTCAATACTGATTGCCGGGACTTCTTAGGTTACCTTCGTCAGCGATCGAGAGACGACGATGAAGCGCCGGATTAACGCATTTGGGAAGGTAGCACTTTGAGCCCCGCGTAGCTCCTCCGTGCGCGCGGAATGTTGACGTGCCTCTCCGTCAAACCCTCTTCATCTTCACTAGCCAATTCGCATCTTGAGCAGGACCTCGATTCGCATCCGCCACGTTCGCTGGGTAAGTCTCTTCTGCCCCTTAGTTGAAGGGCGAGTTCGCTTTGCGGTCAATGTGTTTGCGAGATTGCCTCAACGGGCTTGGAGCTGCAGGGGCTTCCCCAGGCGGCACTTCAAGATCGAGCCAGGCGGTCTCGCCCACCGTCAATCTCAGCCGGGAGTACACTCTCGCTCTTCAGACCAATTCATATAGCGAGATTCGCTCCACGATTTGCGTTCTTGAATGCAGTCAGGGCGGGCAGGAACTGCATTTTCAAGAGCAAGATTGGAGCGAGTCGACCCAAGAGCAGGTGCTGCTTCGCGTTCTGCAACCGAATAGGGAATGCGTGGGGGAGGCGCTCAGCCACGCCAAGGACAATGCGCTTACCCAATTAGTCTCTTCATACTTTGACCACAGCGAGAACACGTCCAAGCTCTGCCTTTTGCTTTACCAAAGTGTGCACCGCGTCCGTGGCATGTACTCTTCTCTTGTTGAGCTCCTCAGAGTGCTTCCTCTTGATGCGGATTCATTTACTCAATTACAGTGCAACAGGGTTTATGATATCTTTGTCGAATTTGACTGCCATGACAACCCCTTCTCCTCCCCTGACTCCCACAACTTCAGCGAAATGCGCAGCTGCTTTTCACAGCTAAAGCAACAGCTGGACCATAGACTACAGAAGTCCAAATCAAGAGTTAAATTTGCTCACCATGCCATTGCAGGGTCTGCGCTTTGTCTCTTTGGCACTGTAGTTGCTGCTGTTGCGTCCGCTATTGGTGTCATGGCTCATGCGCTCATTGCATTTGTTAGTGCTCCATGCTTGACGGTGTATCTTCCATGTGACAGGTTCTCAAAGAAAGAGCTTGCCCATGCTGCTCAACTTGATGCTGCTGCCAAGGGTACTTATGTTCTCAACAATGACTTGGACACTATTGATCGACTTGTCGACCGTCTGTATGCCGCTGTAGAAGATGACAAACTATTGATCCGGATTGGATTGGAGAGAGGCACGGATAAAAATCCTATACTAGAGGTGGTGAAACAGCTCCGCAAGAACCACACTAAGGTCTTTGATGAACTAAAGGATCTGGAGGATCATATATGCCTATGCTTCAACATGGTCAACAAGGCCAGAAGACTTCTCCTGGAAGAGATTACCTCTCATAGTTCTATTGCTTCCTGACCATTTACTTACATTATATGAGCAAGCGCCAAATGGATTGTACATTCGTACTGATTTAATTGGGCAAAGTCTCTGCCTGCTGACAGCTGATAGTTCCGAACAATGCAAAAGTAATAGCAGGGTGTCATAGTTAGTGTATTTTCACCTCTATGTGTGCCAAGTTTATATTACTTGGTGATTGGAGGTGTTTCTTAGTCATTGCTCGAGCGAGGGATGCTCAGCTTTTCTTGAGTTGTATATAGTGCTGATAATTTAGATGTTGATTATAGCTTCGCAGGACTACTATTGACCATTGTTGTTGTGTTAGAATCACGTTTTAGCATCTTTTCCATGTTTATAGATCATTTTAGCAGCAATGCGTAAGTATCTTATCAGTACTTATGAATCAATCAACGCACGATTCTTATGTCTTTTACCCTGGTCGTGACCTGGTAGAATTCCCTCTCTGTCTCTCTCTCTCTCTTATTTACACCATTTGCTGTGCAGTGCAGTCAAGTTTCATGTTTATCCATTTTGTGTCTTCTTCAGCCAGCATTTTCCGTGTATGGCTGACCTTGATGGACATCCGGAATAATGCATATGCTGGTTTTCTTCTTGATTCTCTTGCTCTCAAAAATCTTAGAGGCAATACTATACCCATGAAGTGGAGCCATTCAGCTGACTGTCACTCAGAAATCAAGTAAAACATGGGTAGTGGCTATTGGATTCCCTGTAGAGAACGAGTCTCTGTCTTCTTTTGTTCTTTTAGAATGAACTCTGGTCCTTTGTTCTTATAATGGGATCATGCAATGTATGAACTGCTCGACAGGTTCATTCAGAAGGTCCACTCTGTACAACTCTTTTGGCAAAACGTTCTCTTCATGTTTGTGTACGTGAAATGGTGTGCACTGCTGGGCCTATACAGTCCTGAAAAGCACCTGCATCTTCTGCTGTTGCTATAAGATTGTAGCTGTTCTTGTTTCATCCGACGGCATTTCGTTCATTTAAATTATCCACGTTTTCAGGATTAATGCTGTTATTTCTCTTGCAAGCTCTCCAGATAGTCTAGCACGTCGTTGCTTCTTCTCTTCAAAATTGCAGTGTTTATGCTAATGTAGTGTCCGTATGGTTGAGCCCTCAAGCCTACACAGCAATGAACAGGTTATATGCACACTGCTTTCTCTCTGGACCCATTACATTCGCTGGTTTTTGGGTGCATCTCATCTTTGAGGGAGAGATTGGGTTGGTGTGTTGTGGCTTGTGGGCCACCTTACTCTGAAGTTGAGCTTCAAAGTTCTCCTGAGAAAATAATGCATTATACAGGATGCCGGAGAGCTTGCTCGGCAAGCATTCTGCGTGGTCTGTCGGACGCATTCCGCGAGATATCAATTCAGCAGATCTTCTTTTATGTCGCCCCTTGGAGTTTGTAAACATTGGAATTCAAGATCTAAATAATTAAGGCCTCATAAATCAATGTTTTAATAAGTGATATTATTGAGTCTTTTCTTGGGTTTCTGTAATATCAATTTACATAGGTTATTTTATATAAAAAAAAAAAGTGAGGAGTAAGAAACTAGGAAGGGAATTAGTTTTTCATATCTCCTTGGATTTTACTAAACTATATTTTCCGAAATCGATGAATGAACTTTCTATTGCGTAATTTCACTTATCGTGAACACTGGAAATTAGGAAACAATTGTGACATATCTGGAGGACAAATGCAAGAACCCTAGCCATCGTATATTTCGTTATCAAAGCCGTACGATGATAATGACAATATGATATACGGTGAGACAAATTATAGCTCCTTTTTCAAATAAATGAAATGTCGAAGGGGAATATTAATTTTACAACAATAAACTTCAATGTTAAGTATTTAAATTTGCTTTTGAAGTTTATAAATTTAATCTCAGATAATTATTCCGCTTTTTGCATTCTGCAAAATTACTAGTGATATATAATAATTATGATAAGGTAAGCATGTATAACCAAAGCTTTTGGCCTAGTTTTACTTTGGGATATCTATCGTCGACGCGAACGCTTCTTCGGCTCTATTTTTCTCTTGCTCCCTACGTGCATACCGACTGCATAATCGCAGCGCGCCGTCTCTACTCCTCCAGCCCCGAAGCATCTCTCTCTTCTTCTCTCAATCAAGCTCAACGCTCAACGGTACTCTCTCTCTCTCTCTCTCTCTCGCGCGCGCGCTCGCATCCGCGAGTGGCCGCGTTTTTGCACAAGACGTGTTTGTGAAAATGCTGACGCTAGTCCTGATCACCACTTCATTCGCCAATAGCGACGAGGCTTAGACACCCTGGAGGGTGGTCCTTGTTGCCTACCCTCGTTTCTTTGGGTTTTTGGTTTTTCAAGCTGCTCCCTGCTCTCTTCTAAGTCGAGGTGTTATCTCTCGGATTGATTGCTCGCTGGAATTCATGTTGTTACTGTTCGTTTAGATGAGGGTCCGAAAGCAGAGGCGCCATCGCAAGGCGGTGAGATTTTATACTGCCTGTTTCGGCTTTAGACAGCCTTTCCGAGTTCTCTGCGACGGGACTTTTGTGCATAACCTTGTTGTGAACAAAATTGCGCCTGCTGATAAAGCTATCTCCGACATTCTCTCTGCTCCGGTCAAACTCTACACCACCAGGTTCGCAGTGTGTGTGCGTGTGTGATAATTGGGAATTAATGCTTGTGATTGTCTTGAGATATGCTGATTGTAAGATTCTGAATCTCATAATAGTTAGATGTGTATCCAAATTACTACAGATGTGTGCTTAATGAGTTGAGAAGACTGGGAGACTCGCATGCCCATTCACTTGAGGCTACAAAAAATCTCGTGATTACCAGGTTAGTGTTTGCTTTTGTGTTAGTCAATAGAAGTTATTGTAACCGAAGCAAGGCCGGGCGCAGACCAAGCTTGTAAATTACAAAAATGATTATTGTCTTTATTTCTGCCGAGAGTGGGTGTTTCTTAGATTCGCTTGGCTTCCGGGATAAGTCAATGGAGTTATGGTGGTTAAGCAGATTAAGAAACATCTTGCATATTATTTTCCCTATAACCTCCTCGGAGGCTTGGCTTTTTCGTGTAGAATCTTAGTTATTAGTTTAAACTTGTGACATGCTAATGATTTGCAAATCATTCTTATCTTTCAAAAATTTATTTGATTTAGATGTGATCATGAGGGGAGGAAGAAAGCTGACAGTTGTATCTTGGAGATTATTGGGGAAAAGAATCCTCAGCACTTCTTTGTTGCTACTCAGGACACTGATCTGCGGAGGAAGCTTCTGGAGGTTAGTAATTCCTTTTTCTCCCCATTGTTGCTTTTATGTGCAAAGTTGGGCATGCTCTTACTTCCCTTGGGGGGAGCCATATAGACGATGAAGATTTGTCATCATTATAGGCTTCCATTCTAATGCACTACACCTTTTTGAACCTTTAAAATCAATCTGCTCTCTCTCTCTCTCTCTCTCTCTCAGGTCTTGCTACTGCATATTCAATTTGGACAAAATGCTCTCAACGACAATGTTGCTTAGACCTGATATCACTTTTTTAGTTGATTTTGCACTTCCGTCTTCCTTTCATGAGCGTTAGTTGATGGCATTAACTATAAGTTGTTAATTTGTATTCCGGCAGATACCGGGAGTCCCTGCCATATATGGTCTTAGGAATGCTCTTTTTCTCGAGCAACCGTCCGCATCTCAGCGTCAATTTGTGAAAACTTCCGAAGAAGGACGCTTGCATATGACAGAGTTGGAGCATAAGATGTTGAAAAGGAGGACTACTAACATTCTTGGGACCAAGGAGTCAGCAGACTCTTCTGATGAACAGGAAGATTTTGGAGAGCGAAATATGGAATCATCCGTTGTGACAAAGCTACAAGCAGTCAAAAAAGAAATAGGTGTAAAAGACAAAGTTCAGTTTAAGAGAAAGAAAGCAAAGGTGGCAATCTATGTTCTCTTATTATGTTTCCAATATATTATCTTTATCCCTCTTCACTTGTCCAAAGTTATTTGTTGATTGGCAATGTACTGTTTGTTTTCTGTCTTTGCATGTAAGGTCTTGTCTGTTTCTGGTGATACGTCAGATGTCAGGAACTTGTCTTGTTTTTTACTGATGTTCAGATTAAGATATTAATGCGACCTCTTAATACTTGACTGTATTTTCTGACTATATTGTTGATGGATTAGCAGAAGCATGCACTAATAACAAATGATAATGTGTGCGATCTTATTTGTCTTCTTTTGAAGGTGTTCATTTGTTGCTGCAGGGACCAAATCCACTTTCTTGTTTGAAGAAGAAAACCTATGAAAACGCTAAGCCTAGTTCTGAGAAGGTTAGTCTGCACCTTCTTCTTTATACACCCTCCTCGCCTCCCAAACAAAAGTTAACACCTGAACCAAATAAAAGAAAAAGGAGCTACAGAGAAGTGACATTTTGTTATGCATCGTGATGCCGTGGAAGTAGTTTGGTTGTGATTTCTTTGCTCTTGATTTCCATCGTCAATAGCTGTGTGTGTAGATATCAATATTTTCTCCTGCTTTGTGTGTTTTGTTGGTATGCTGTGGATGAAAAGTTTGAGTGCCTCCTTGTCACCGGTGGACCATAGTCCAGATGTCTCCCTTTTAATAGTACTTATTTATTCTGCTGATTTGTTTCCTTCGTGAATGATAATGTATAAGCTGTGTGCGGCCTTTTTGTATTTTGTTTTCCCTATTTCTATGTTACTGTTACAGACCTACAAGGTGTAGAACCTGACTTTGACAAAAATTGTGGATGTTCTTCTTAAATAAGGTGCTGTTGAATGTAATGCCGTCACCTTTATTTCATCCTCCGTGGATGTATCCTTTGACTGTATTTTTCTGAATGTACTGACTAGCTGCTAAAATTCTCGTAATCTCAGTATATGTCGTCTTTCGAGTACTAATGTTGGCAGACAGCAGCTGCCTGAGCATTTCCTTCACTAAAATTTTATTTTCATGAGATAAATTGTTAGGATGATATGTAAGTATGAACTCCTTTTCCCTCAACAATAGTGGGAATGCACCTTTGCCATATGGTGCATCTTCCATGTAGATGGATTGCCAAGAAAAAAATAAGGTTGAGTGCATATAAAATTTCTGCACAAAACAGTAGCATGCTACTTGTTCTGCTTTCTGGAAAGATATAATCACAATCTAAATTCCCTTTATTTATCACCACAATTTGAAGTATTGATGTTTTAATGCAGGAAAGGAAGGATGGTGATGGTACTGTCAGAAGTAGAAGCAGGAAACGAAGGAGGTCACGAAAAGGGAAGACTTCTTCAGATACAGGTAATTAGCGACGTGCTGGTTGAGCTTTGAAGGTTTTTCACTTCCTTGAGAGTGCAGTTTTGACTGCTTGCAAAGGCGTATTGTAATTTTATTTTATTTTTTGGGTTGAAGATGTATTGTATTGTGATGTTGCATTTTCTTTTGCACAATTTTAGACCATAGTCAACTCTCTGGTCTGTTTTTTATTGCCATTCTTCATTGTTAAAATGTGGAGCTTTGTGCATCAGTTGGATTATATCTTGGAAGTGGGATGATCTTCACCTCTCCCCTATCTTTTCATCGTTATTGGCCCTACATCATTAACAGTTTAATAGACTGTATAACTAGTTAGAAATATCGTAGACGAAATCTCCATATTCCCGATAGAGATTTGAGAATAATAGAAATGCATGATGGAGTATCTACTTAGAACTATGAGATGCTACCTGCAGGCTGAAGCATTTTCTGAGGTGCAGCAATCCTGTAAGTCCGGAATTAAGTGTGGTGAATTGTTAATTATCAGTACTAGCATGCTTTTTGAAAACCCCGGTTTCTTTCTCCCGTCATACTTGATTACTTTGAACACGTGCTACTGCTACTGGCTTGATTTGGGTTTTATTTCTTCCCCTTTTGGACTGTTTTGTGCTTGGTCAACGGGCCAAGTGGATTTCCTTTGGTAAAGCCTGAACTCTGTGCTTTCTTCACTGCATTCCTGGACGACATCATGAGCTCTATCAGCTGCCGGTTGACAGTTAGGTATCAGTAGCTCGTTAAGCACTATGTGGTGGAGATTCCCATACCTCCGTTTTGAACACTTACTAATTGTTTCAGATTTCCATATCAGCTCTCTTTGTCGAAATTATCGTGTAGACTTGGTGAGTTACTGACGTGGTAGACTGAACCAGTCGCTGGTATAATTCATATCATGGAGGGTCCAATCTTGGGGTACTGTGATTTCCCATGAGATTCTCCTTTCTGTATGAGGCTTACGACTTACTGAAAAGAAAGAAAGGCCCAAGAACCCCTCGACTCTCTGCAAGGACAAGGAGGGCCATTAATGGTGGCATGGGACAGGGACACGCATAATGCTATTATTGTCCTCAGCCTGATCTACATTTTCTGTTGTGTGGTGGTCCTCATATCGTCTCTTACCTGTGATCACGCGACTAGGCGTATCATTTTAGTCCACTCTGCTGTGAGGGCTCCTAAAGCTCACCGTCCAATTGAGCTCTAGGGTTATTGATCCGGGTGCCGGAATCAGTCGGCGACCAGATTGTTGAGTTGTTAGGGATTGTATTATCCCTTCAATCCTCTGGAAACGTGGCATGACACTTGCTTATCTCTTCACTTCCGTGATGTTGAGGGGGGGTTGTTTTGCTGTTGATGTGATTTCTTTTTCCTCCAGTCCTTCGCAGGCGACCTAAGCCGCGACTACAAACATAAAAGTATGAAGCAAGCCCACTGATTGTTGTGGTTTTAATTGCCCTTTACCCTTTTGTCTGTTCTCCCGAGAGACCTTGTTGTCTGACCCATTCAAAGGGGTGAGGAGTCAACATACGGGGCATTATACACGAGCCGGTTAGGCCCCACAGAAAAAATGAGGAGGATACCTTTCTAGATCAGACATAGTTTGACCATAGCACAGTTGCTAAGACAGTTTAGTAAGTCTAGTATTCTTTTACATTAAGCAGAAGATATGTAGTCTAACATTTCTTTAGTCTCTGTTTATTTCGCGAAAAAAGAAGAAGAAAGCAATTTGACAAATATTTTTCAAAAAACATTGCTTATATATTACTTATAAAAATAAATAAAATAAAATAACATTTTCATTTTTATATAAAGATATAAATATAAATTATCAATGAAATTAAATTTTAAAAAATATTTTTCGAAAGATAAACGAAGCCTTGGTTTCAAAGAAATGAAGAAAGGGAGAGTCCTCGTTCCACACCATGACCTTCACGACGACTTCACGTGGTCGTCCATGGGTCGCAGCGGGGCGTTCCGCGGTCGTCAGCTCCTCCGTCACGGTGACGACGAAATTGAAGCTTTGGCCGGTCGCAGTAGTTAAAGAGAGGAATTCGAAACTGCCATTTTGCCTTCTAAAATTTTGCTATCACGGGTCCCTTTCCTCGTCCCTTAAAAAGTCTGTGCCTCTTGATGGGTCGGGGGACTTTTCAAAAGCCGAGAAGGCCCCCACCCCACCCGGGGTTTTCACACTCCTCAAGTCAAGACCCCTCTCTTTCTCCCAAAATTTCAAATTTCAACTCGTAGTAGAAATAGAATAAAGAAAAACGAGACTCCCACTTGGCCTAATTTGATGAATACTAAACGCCGGGAATCTTTTTGTTTTTTGGCCCGAAATTTGAGTCGTTTTTTTTTTCTTATAAATTGAGGGGGAAGGGAAGGAAAAAAGCTGTAGCTGACAACTGACAGACATTCAGCTCGATTCTCGATGCTGGTCCCCATTCCTAAACTTATGCCCCCACTCGTTCCCTTCTTGTTCTCTCTCTCTCTCTTTATTTTCGATGATTGTGACGTTAATTTTCATTATTTGCTTTCGAGAAAAGGCAAAAAAATTGGTTCGAATGGGGCTCACCATGATCCCCATGAAGGTAGTAATTGGCATCCAGAGAAAGAGAGAGAGAGTGTGTGTGTGTGTCATGGGTGCATGTCCCATGAAGGGTAAAAAAAAAATTCTCTTTTTTTGTGTCATTTTGAATATATATATATATAAAATATGGTTTTCATGAAAAGTGGATCTGCTTTCTGTGACGTGATGTTATCCACGGAGAGAGAAAAAGAGTAAATGGTGATGATGATGACAATTGGAAATGGGATAGGTTATGTGAAGGTTTGCAAGTAAAAAAAAAAAATGGTATATACAACATAAATGATCCATAAATTTTTAAATTGATTGACTGTGATTTTTGAATTTTAATTTAATTTGCACTGCCGTTTCTGGATTTTCAATTTATCCATTGTAATTCTTAAACTTTTAATACGTATTCAATTTAATCTATATATTATATTTAATATTTAATATTTTGAATTAATAGAAAAATAATATTGAATATTTTTATACAGTTTATGAATCAATTGAATATGTAATAAAAGTATATGGATCACAATAAATAAATTAAAAATTAAAAAATAATATTACAAATTAGGTTAAAATTTGAAGATTATTTTTGTCATTATCCTGCAAAGAATCTAAGGGGAGTTGTGGGTCAACGATAGACCCCATTCCCCAACTTGCACAGTCAACTTTGCAAGAACAGCAACATCGCAAGTCGGTCGAATGTACAGTACGTCGTGGAAAAACCTTAGTAGTACGTGTGCCGTCCCATCAATGTGTCTCCTCCTGCCCCTTCTTCTTACTCACGTCACTCATTATAGTGGCCAATGAAAAATGGAAACAAAAAATCGATCAGAGGAGTTCTCCTATTATCATCATCATTATAATTATTATTACGAGGGTCTTTTGCTTTACCGAGTCCTCAAAATTGGCCATCGTGATCGATCTTTCACAGTTGCTCAACCATGAAAATCATAAAATCAATCGCCGTTGGTCGATGCCCGTCGCCAATCTCATTCCATCTCCACTCGACATATGAGATTTGATTAATAAAAAAGGAATTGATTCGCGAATTCCATTATTCTCGTGACCCTTTACTTGTTTCCGTCCAATCCATTAAAATCAAAATAGTTATACACGGTGTGACGCGAACACTATAAAACGAATCAAATTGGAAAAAGGGGGGAAAAAAGAGAGCTTCGTTTGTTGTGATCGGGAACAATCCGTGAAAGAATTAGATCCCAACAGCTCTTAATGCCTCGAATATTAAAGTACTGTCTTGAATTTATCCCAATGACCAAATCTCTTCCCATCCTTAAGGTATGGATTAAGGATGCGTTTGATTATCAAGGTATAAGTTTTATCTTATGATAGTTGTCTACAATAGGATAAAGGGGATATAGTCAAAGATATAAACACCTAACTTGACTAGATTTGTCTAGTCGTCTAACTAAATAATTACAAGAAAAAGTTATTTAAGCGCCGAGGGGTAGCTTTTTCTCATTACAATTTGAAGGGGTGGACCAGTTGACAATGGTATAAGCATAAGCTAATATTACGTCGTGCAAATTTTCTTCTCGAGTTTAGTTTTTGAACAGCCCTTTAATTATTAAATTAACAAAAACTCGGAGTTTAAAAAAAAATTATTGAATAATTAATCGTGGGAATGCAATAATTAAAAAACAGACAAGCATGTGAGGAACAACAAGAACCGCAGAACTGGACATCCCGGTCCTCCCGCCGGCTCTGGTTTGTCGTCTTCCTCGTTCTTCTCCACCTCAGTCCAGACCCAACCCAACCATTTTCATGGCTTCCCCTTTCTTTTTGTACTTATTCCCTGTCCGAGCCGACTCGCCGGTTCCACTCGCTCGCTCGCTCTCTCTGCCCACTGAATCTATGGTAAATGCCGAATTCAAATTTTCAATGAGTTTAATTTATTAGATTTGACTCGAAGACTCTCCTACCGAGAAGGGAGATTGATTTCTGTGTCCCAGACTCCCCCAAAAAAATCAAAACTTGAACCTCTCCCAGTAGAGAGACAAGAGAGTGGGGTGTTGCTGTTTTTCTCTGTAAACGAGCGTTGAGCCTTCTCTCTTTCGCGGTGAGCTTCGTCCTCTCTCGCTCGCACTGTCGTCTTCTTCTCTCGCTTCAAATCTCGTTGTCTCTAGCGTCTTCCATTTCCTTCTCTCGTCGTCGCTGCTTCGCAGATCTGTCGGCGGCTTTTCCCCGCCGGCCACGAGGCTTCCGTTTCGAGACAGGGAGACCGCTTCAGGGTGGCGAGGAAATGGCGATTGTCGTCTGGTTGATGGCGTTTTCGTACTCCCTCGCGATGTCGGAAGCTGTCGCTTTGGCTTCCAGCGACGACGCAATGTCGCTGCTCAGCTTCAAGAGCTCGGTATCCACCGACCCCTCTGGCCTTCTCTCGGGGTGGAACGACTCGACGAGCCATTGCACTTGGTACGGTGTCACGTGCGACCGGTCCTCCGGTAGAGTGGTGGCGTTGAGTGTCGGAGGGAGTTTGACGGCGTCTTGTCCGCTGGAGTCGCAGCTCAATTTCACGAGAGAGGACTCGTATCTCGCTGGGGAGTTGCCTGAGGCTATCGGAGACCTGACGGAGCTCCGGACTCTGTCGATACCTTACAATGCGTTCTCCGGTGAGATCCCGGCGAGCATTGGGAAGCTCCGGTTCCTCGAGGTTTTGGAGCTCCAAGGGAATAACTTCTCTGGCGTGATTCCTGTTCAAATAAGGTACCATGCGTTTCTTCGCTTGGTGAATTTGTCGTGTAATTCATTATCCGGTTCCATACCGAGTGGTCTGATTGGGTATGGAAGACTAGATGCGGTTGATCTATCCAATAATCAGCTTTCTGGTGGGATTGAAGTGGATAAAAGCAGCGACTGCAAGCTTTTGAGACATTTAAAGCTGTCAAATAACTTTCTGGTGAATAGTATTCCACCTGAGATTGGAAAATGCATTAATATGAGGACTCTGTTGCTTGATGGCAACATCCTCGAGGGTAGGATTCCACCCGAGATTGGTAATATCGCAGCTCTTCGGGTTTTAGATGTTTCCCGGAACAGTCTCATTGATAGGATCCCAAAAGAGCTATCTAATTGTCGGAACCTATCTGTTATTGTGTTGACCAATTTGGTCGATTATAGTTCGAGTAGCAATGGCTCGATGGATAGCCTCAGAGGGGAGTTCAATGCATTCGCAGGGGGGATTCCACATGAAATTTTCCTGCTTCCAAGTCTGCAGATTTTGTGGGCACCGAGGGCGAATCTTGGGGGGCGGTTCCCGACTAATTGGGGTGAGTCTTGCTCGCTGAGAGTCCTCAACTTGGGTCAGAATTATTTTGCTGGTGTGCTGCCTGAAGGCATGGCGGTCTGCAGAAAGCTTTCCTTCTTGGATGTGAGTTCGAATAATTTGATGGGTCCTCTCCCTTCCCCATTGCTGATTCCATGTTTGCTTTACTTCAACGTCAGCCAGAACAACTTAACTGGCGTTCTTCCCAAGTTTCTGCAAGGCAGTTGCACCGTTAACACGTTCTTCAGTGAAGAAATAGTTAATGCAGAAGATCTTCGGAATTCCGACTTGGTCATGTGGACTTCTAGAATGGGAATTTCTTCTGGGTCCAATGTAAATGGTACCTCTGCAGTGGTTCATGATTTTAGCTGGAACAAATTTGTTGGCCCGTTGCCTCAGTTTGTGTTGGGAGATGAATTTCTGGGAACTGATAAGAGATCTTCATACAGACTCTTACTGAATAACAACAAGTTCAATGGGTCTTTTCCTGTCAACCTAATCTCGAACTGCAGTCATCTTCTTAGCTTTTCGGTGAACCTGAGTGCTAACCTGATAGAGGGCACAGTTGATGAGGTATCGCATCTAGACTGTGAAGGGCTATCCGAATTTATAGCAGCAGACAATCAGATTAGTGGACCAATCTCTCCTAGTATTGCGAACTTCATGACGCTTCAAATTGTCGACATTCGAAGAAATAGAATACATGGATCTCTGCCTGGTCAATTAGGGAATTTGAAAAACGTCAATTGGATGCTTCTTGGAGGAAACAATCTAACTGGGGAAATTCCATCTCAACTTGGTCAATTAACTTCACTAACATTTTTGGATCTTTCTCAAAATGCTCTGACAGGATCAATACCTGCAAGTTTGACAAATGCCTCGAATCTTGTAAATTTGCTTCTTGATCATAACAGCCTCTCAGGGGAGATTCCTCAATCTTTTTCGGCCCTTCCCAATCTTGTGACTCTGGACCTTTCTTTCAACAATCTTTCTGGCCATATTCCACACCTTCAGCACCAGAGCGATTGCAGTTCTTTCAGAGGAAATATTCATCTGCTTCCTTGCCCAGATGCATATGTTACACCTCCAGCAGGGCTTCCAGTGCCGTTGGAAGTTAAAAGGTCTCATGGCCCCAAAAAACTAAAGCCTCTCATCATTGCGCTGGTAACTTCTGCTGCTATTATACTCAGCGTGCTAATAATTGTGGTCCTTGTCCTTGTCTTTGGAAGGAGAAAGCTTAGTCGACTTACTAGCTTGAGAAGGAAAGTGGTTGTTACCTTTGCAGATGTTCCAGCTGAAGTGAACTATGGTAGTGTGGTTAGAGCGACGGAAAATTTTAGCATCCGGTATCTAATTGGTACTGGTGGATTTGGCTCAACGTACAAAGCAGAGTTGGTCCCAGGTTTCCTAGTAGCTGTGAAGAGACTCTCTGTTGGTAGATTTCAAGGCATTCAGCAATTTGATGCAGAAATAAGAACTTTAGGGAGGATACGGCATAAGAACCTTGTTACTCTTATTGGGTATTACGTGGGAGAGACAGAAATGTTCTTGATTTATAACTATCTATCTGGTGGAAACCTTGAAACCTTCATACATCAGAGGTCTGGAGAAAATGTGAAGTGGCCAGTGATCCACAAAATAGCTCTTGATGTAGCACAGGCTCTGGCTTACCTCCACTACTCTTGTAGTCCCAGAATTGTTCACAGGGACATTAAGCCAAGCAACATTCTGCTGGACAAAGAGCTTAACGCCTACCTTTCAGACTTTGGGCTCGCTAGGCTCTTAGAAGTTTCTGAAACACATGCCACGACGGATGTAGCTGGTACGTTCGGGTATGTGGCACCAGAATACGCAACCACATGCCGGGTTTCTGACAAGGCAGATGTATATAGCTTTGGTGTTGTACTGTTGGAACTGATGTCTGGGAAGAGATCAATTGATCCCTCATTTTCTGAATTTGGGAATGGGTTCAACATTGTGGCATGGGCCAGGTTCCTAATAAAGGAGGGCCGTCCGTCTGAGCTATTCTCTACAGAACTACGGGAGGCTGGGCCCCTGGAAAATCTTACAGGGATGCTAAGGCTTGCATCAGTTTGCACAGCAGAGTCACTCTCTGTTCGCCCCTCGATGAAGCAGGTTGTCGAGAAGTTGAAACAGTTGAAATCTTGAGTTGAACAATGCTCATCGACTTTTTGTATTTAAAGGGGAGAAATTGGAGCCTCCTCTTACCCCAGTAAATTTTAATCAAGGTGAGTAGTTTTTGCAGACTATAAGTTTGATCTTACATTTAAAGGTAGTCCTGTCTATCCTACGATGATATTTCCCTTTTGTTAGTTCATTTAGGTAAAATAACTAACAAAAAGATGGTGATATTTTTTTGTCATATCCTTGATCTAATATGAAAGTTGTCATGCTAATGTTTGCTCGATGAGTCGCTTAAGTCCCGAGCATCGTGTTCTCAGTCGATAGATGTGATGCACAATTTGAAAAGCAGGCTGCCCCGTAGAGTCGTAGCATGTGTAATTATGCGATGCCTGAAACATGTTAATTTTGAAGACAGTACGTGATGACTCCTACATTCCCGCCGCCAGGGGCGGGGATCTACAATTTAAACCATGCTGAATTTTATTTGTCTTGCTGTCTGTTATCTGAGGAATAAAATGTGACTGCAAATCTCAGCAGAGTCTGCTTTCAACTTGTTGCATTGTTGATTTCTTCAGCCGTACTCCTTGTAACCAAAATGCTCCCCAAACTGAAGCGCCTTACGTGTTGTTTCTGCAGGGACAACCAAAATCCCGAGACAGTGGAGAGGGCATGAGATC
This sequence comes from Rhodamnia argentea, assembly GCF_020921035.1. Classification (NCBI taxonomy): domain Eukaryota; kingdom Viridiplantae; phylum Streptophyta; class Magnoliopsida; order Myrtales; family Myrtaceae; genus Rhodamnia; species Rhodamnia argentea. The sequence goes on from NC_063160.1 coordinate 22,789,205, forward strand.
TTCTTTGGACTGATCTCTTGGCCAAATGTTTTACTTGGAAAAGAGGGACAAGGCTCTCTAGCAAATACTTGCGAAAACTGTGATAAAGGAGAGAGTTTCATGTCACTAGCTTCTATGTTCCTGCCGATTTTATCGTCTGAGTTTGCCCAAAATCAAAATTACTCGAGACACTAGCAGTAACTTGATGGTTCGAGTTGGTGGAGTGATATGGGATTTTGAGATATTGCCTCATGGTGAAGAGCAACATTCTGGTCAAGTCGATTCATGGAGATGCTGAACAGAGGCTAACGGCGAAAGACAGTAGAACAGGATTAGAAGAATTTTCTATCGAATGAGGCCCTTAAAGTTGCTTCATTTGCAAATTAAGCCATCAACAAAGATAATGAATGGTGATGGCATTGTACAGAATCAATTTCCGACCAATTAGCTTGTACATTCTTAAGGATTTGCCGCACAGGCTTGCAGAATATGGTCGCATCAGGTGCAGCGCGGTTACCAAAAAGGTTACCTGCCGTTTTGTTTAAGGAAAGCTGTCTGGTAGGAATATTGGCTAGTCTGGGATATATGTAGGTGCTGCTCATGCAGTTCTTACCTAGTAACCCAGGTAACAAGCTAAGATAACTTACTGTAATGATGAATGCAAAGAAGCTGAATGAAGAGGTGTTACCAAGGGGCGCTAACTGAACCCTGGAATCCTGAAATTGAAGAAAAGAATCTATTGCATTCTTCTGAGAGAAGTGAAATGGGGCATGAATGCTGTGAGCTCTTGGCTTTGGTCCAAAAACTCCTCCAAGCCAAGAACTAGGATTTACACTGTTGACTCTGTAGATTGAGCGACACGAAACTAAAGAAACGTATTTCCACCACTACCACCATCCTTTCTATATCCAGGTCGTGGGCACACAAAAACCTCTCGCGTAACCATGTGTGTGTGCGCGCATGAGAGAGACCGAGAGGGAGGGGTAATAGGGGAATATCGTGCTTTACGAAATTATGACTAATTAGTCCTGCTGGAATGTAAAAAGCAGCCGAACACTCGTAAATCGCGAGTTTCAAATAACAATAACAAAGATAAGAATGATACCGTAGGATAAGAATAATTACACTATTAAACGAACAAATGAACACTCCGGATAGCAAGTGGATATCAAGTATAAGCGGCCGCTGAGGCTTCCTTTTATCCCGAAAGGTTTGAGAACTAACTCGCATACACGTAAACAACTCCAAAGGTTCGACTCTCTTGGTTTAATGTGATTGCATTGCAGCGGAGACCCACCTTCAATACCATCAGGAAGGATTTGCGTTCTGTTTTGCCTTGAGGACAAGTTCCTCTGTCGTAGTTCCAATGATCTCATTAGCACGTTTGAGGCCTACACAATAGTATCTTCCGATAGAATCCTACAATTACAACCCAAGTGGTCAAAGCTCGAGATATCATTAGACTTGGCAGGTGGACAGCTTTCAATAATTCCTGTTTCGAAGTTAAGCTCATAATGTGCCAATGAAGGTTATTCAGGGGAAAAGGTAGGATTAAAGATGCTCATGCTATAAAGAAGGAAAAAAGGAAACTCAACAGGCATATTTACCCGAGCTACGATGCCTAATTTCTCTAGTTTCTCGACTGCATCATCCACATCAAAATTGCAGCTCTCACCAAACTCTTCTTTTATTAGCTCTTCACATCGTATATCCAAATCCTTCATCACGACATAAGAAAGCCATACATTATTAGCAAATATATCCTTCGATCCAGAACTTCACAAAAGGAAATGCATAAAAAAGAGCCGAATATAAAGAGTTTGTCAAACCTGTGTAGTAGCTTTTCCTTGTTCCATCAATATGAAGTATGACACAATCACCTCTTTGACCTGCATTCAATTGTTTAAACATATTTAAGCTGGGTAATTCCCCATATTTCAATTCAACCAAACAAATAGGTGAAATACGATCTCAAAAAAATCTCTTCCAATGGTCCAAATGCACAACCGAAATCATTAACAGTGTAACAATCTATGATATCTTTCAAATGGATAAGCCTTGGTCAATAGGACCACCACAGAAATTTCAGTTCCATCTAGAGGCTAGTCATGCTGTCCAAATCATGTACTGTTTCAATGTCATTTATCAGCTTCTTCCTTTTTTTTTTTAGCATAAACTACATCCAAAAGGTTCTTTTCTAGACATAAATATTTCCATTCTTCAACATTCTTAACTTCTTTGATGTATGAAAAGCTCACAAATATCACAACTTACTTCCTGTTGGATCACATCATCACATAGGTGCAAAAGAGTCCCCTTCCCACTGTCAAGTTGTTTGTCATACATGGATTGGGTAATTAAGTTCTGATATGCAGCCATATTTTGCTGAAATCTACAAGAAAAGAAATAGGCCAAAATGAGCAACAAATTTACAAGATGTATTCTCAAAGTCAAGAAAATGGACTGCATATTATTGTTGTAGCATAAGTCAAACTATGTAAGATACTGTGGCTCTCGATCAACCCGGCAACTTTATATGATGCATAAATTGTCCTCATCATCAGATTCCTAGGTACCTATCATATAAAACACACAAAGCTGGCACCAATTTATGGTCTACCAGTGCACTCCTCGACGAACTTTCCAAGTAGACCACTTGCATCATTAACTTAACATTAAAATAACTATGCCAAATTCAATTGTATATGCAAAACCAACCCATCTGAAATAACTATGCGGAGAGAGAGAGAGAACACTTAACGTGAAGTACGTTTTTGCACAGTAACCTATCACTGTAGAAAGCACGGCAAAAATGACCCATAGATCAGCTTTAGGCATTTCAAGAGAACCAACTACAGCACCCTGTGGGATGTGATTAGTTCATTAGTATAGTATAAACACATATTCCCACACTGAAAAAAGGGAGAAAACACTAACCAGACCAACTACAGCAGAGGCAAGAAACTTCACCCAGTCCATTGGAGTCAGCCCAGGATTTTTTTTTTCAGGCTGTTAATAGGCAAAAAGCACCTACACCATGTCATGAGCTCCATAGAGATCATAAGAAGAAAGAGTCCAAGGAAAAAGCAAAACAAAACACCAAATAAACACGCTCAGAAAAAGATTTACAAGTACTATCTCCATATCTGCCATTGGAATGTTTTTGAAATGCTTTACATATATTCCTCTTCCATCTTTCACGTTGGAACTTGAGCGCCTGAAGAGGTAATAGCGTTGTTAGATCAAAGAGCTTTTTACAATTCTAGAAGACAATTTATCGAAATATCAATCAGAAAATGAATTAGTTTTAAGTCATAGTTCTGTTTCGCTAACTTCTCGCAAAAATTCACTTTTGTTTCTCACAAGCAGGCCAACATCACATTCTGTGAACTTATAAGGATGACCGTTCTTTAAAAGAACAATATCTATTAGCCAAACCTTAAATGACAGCGCTTTCAACAGAACAAGAGAGCACCTGTAAAGAACAATTATCCTATCAAAGGTGGGTTCTTGGATAGTAATCTTGCTTCGAAGATTGCGAAAACTGCAAACAACATAGAAGTATCAGAGATAGAGAAATCTAGAATGAAAGACACAAGGCAAGATTGTTTCAGTATCTGTTTTACCATTCAATATTCGCTCATCTATCAGTAGTTAAGAAATAATTTTTGGACACGTAAAAACCATACAGCTCCAAAATTTAAAATGACACAACACATCATAAATGGCAAAAATGGCAGCGGGAGCACAAATATACAGCCCTTAGAAATTTGAGTCTATCACCATCATAAAAACATTTGATATGGCTCTTAACTGCTGATTATCCTCCAGAATTAATACACACAGTCCTGCAAAGACTATCATTTCTACATTGGCCACGCTCATTATTTAAACATAGAGAAACTTCTGAATTGCGAGGTACCCTATAAGCTCAATATATATAAAATGCTAACATCAAGTCTTTGATATTGGAAAGCCAGGAAAAAATAATTCATGACGGGCCAAAATGGGTCTCATCTACACTATCAAGATGTTCAGCATCTACTGGAGGAACAAGGTAGAGGGAGAAATATGCAATTTCATCTATCTGATTTTTGGGCAGATGCGACCAGTGAATATAAATTATGGGGCATGATGGCCATGGTGGGGTATGATCACCAAGAGTTGCAGAATTTCAGCCTGCAAAGGAAAAGAAAAACATAAAATTGTTGCAAACTTCAAAGCACCTTATAGGCATATTTTCTATGCGAATTCGTTCCACATGTAGGTCATCCTGCTCTCCTTCAGTCACAATTTCATCATTCTTCTTTGGATCTTGCTTACGGCGTGCACTCGAATTTCTAGACAAAAGTTTCTCAATCCTGCAAAAGACAAAAGCTGGATGAAGTCGCAAAAGGAAAAAGGTTGAAAACAAAGTTCGTTATTAACAGCCCAAACAAACAAAGTTAAAAAAAAAAAAAAAAATTACAACATATCTTCTCGATTGACTTCTCAGAAGAACTATTCACCTGGTTAGTTTCAAAATAAATGCCCAAATACGTGAGATGATCATGTCCACTTTCTCCATGAAAAAGTAATCTGTTGTTCGGTCTATCCCGATGCCGCGTCTGAATATAACATACTTTGAAAGAGAAAATGATGAATGAAAATCAGAGAAACAGAAAGAGGCAACTCTTCTCAATAGAAGTAGCAAAGCATTACAAAAGTTTCTAAGCATATAGATCATATGGTCTGACACGATGAATGTACATACTTAAGGAGAAGATTAAGCACCCCTAGACAATACGACCATGCTAGATCTTGATAACTTGCCTTCCAAAAGAGAGGAGATTAAATCAAGAATGCCTATCAGCTAGCATCCTAGTAAGTACCTTATCTGCAAAATCTGGAAGATTTTCTTTAGGATGCTCTGCAAAGTATCTTTTCAGAAGCTTCTTGTCAAGCTACAGTCAGCAAACAAAATGAAATAAGCAGATAATATAGCTACGAGAAAATACGAGATATACTTAGCCTCTCCTTTTTCAGAAATACTAAAGGCGCAACATCAATCTCATTGCAAGCTATTTAACTAAATGCATCTCCTAAGTTTTTTCACAGAAGATGCATAGGCACTGGGTTCCATGTCACAAACATATCTTGGTCCCATGTATGCAATTTCATACCTTAGATTCATCGACTTTAATTGGAAGATTAAGGAGATACTGGCCAGAAAGTGCAACATCAATTTCCTCATCCGTAGTAATTTTGAAGTTGCTCTTATCCATAACCTGCAAAAGGCGATAACTACAGGTGTCATTGTATTTCTCCAAATTTTCTCTTTTTCAAAAGAGAAAAAACCCAAAATCTATACATAGAGTGAGGTACACAAGAAGGATGAAGTTGCAGAAGTTTCTACCCCGTTGGCTTTCTCATAATTTCTTTTGTTCTTTACGTATCAAGTCTACAAAATCTACCGAAGAAGAGGACATTTTCGCTTCTTGTTTATAGCAGGATGCAAACCATCAGTCACACTTGAGAAATTGTCATGGGTGAAGATTGATACCATGTCCTTTATATCTTCTCACTGCAATATAATTGAAGCACAATGTATATGAAGGGCGATATTTTCCTAAAATCCTGGTGGAGGAAGCCTTTTAATCAATGGGTGACAAGCATGGGCATCACCCATGGTTAAATTAAGTTCACATTTGGATGATGATCATAACTTGTTACCCACCACATAGGCATGGATTCCTCCAAACAGGATGGAGGAAAATATAGCCCATAACTAAATTCCCTGCTATCTTGTGGCATAACCATAGTGATTTGTAAAGAGTCAATAGCAATAGACACTTTCTTGCTGCTCAATTTTCATGCTAAGTCATTCTCACAGGTAGTTACTTAACAAAGAGAGGGAAATGAATGCATCTTTCTTGCATGTACAACACCTGAAAGGCTAAAGATCACAGTGAGTCAGTCAACTTTCCGAGTCAAAAATTGCAATAGATCTCGTATTAGTAAAACACCCACAAAACTTCACGGAAAAGTATACAGGAAGCAGTAGTACCTGAAACAAGTAAGAAAGAAAATTTTGCTCAAGTACATCAACTTCTTCAGAAGGTAGGTTTTGCTGTTGCAGCTTCTGAGTCCCGTGCACAGGATCAAAGAGAGAGTAAAGTTGCTGCAGTTATTGGAACAAAATTATAAGTAAGAAAAGGGAAATTAGAGGAAACAACCGAAAAGGCCAAGTTAACCAATTAAAACAACTAAAAGCAGAAGTTCAGACAATAGAATCGATGAGAATACAGCTATACACACCATTAAGTCCTCAAACTGCAGAAGATACCAGGCTCGAATTGTATATTCAACTCTCTTGCACAGCTTTAAAAACTCAGCACGGTCAGAACTATGCTCTGCAAGAAAAAGAAAAGGGAAAAGAAAGGAAAGGAAAATCCAACTGGTGAGACTCTCTATACAAGAGGAACAAGAAGCCAAAACTACGCCAAAAAACAGCACGAACTTAACTGTTCGAGTTACAATATTTGCAGTGTTAGGAGGTGGACATGCATTATGTAATGAAATTCTATTTTGGGAATAATTCCAGAATTTCTGGAATTTCAACGTCTGTTAGTGCCCTAAAGCCGCCCAGTGTGACAATTTGTATCCGGTAGTGTTGGCCAGAACAAAAGAACTCAATTGCAAAGGTTTCTCCTTGTACAAATAAATTATTAGGCCACAATTCCTCAGCAAGTAGAACAACGGCTCTGATACATTTACCATCTCCATAATTTCCACACCATATGATTGACTCGCTCCTGGAAAAATACCATACCGAGTTTTACAGGATAAACAAAAAAAATGCACACGACACAACACCGTTCATTCCCTAACATAAAGCAGCCGACCCAGGGCAAATCTCCGGCGACCTCGGAGGCGCGCGCATCTTCCATGCCCGCGAATCCCACGTCGGAGACCCGAAGGAGTCGACAGCGAGGAAGGACATACCGATGAGATTGGCCAAGGTCATGACGAGCTTCGGCTTCAGGACCGGAATCACCGACTCGCGCTCCAGTCGAATAACCTCCTTCTTCTCCGCCGCCTCTCTCTCTCTCCCCGCCATCTCTCGCTCTCTGATTGTCCAGAGCTGGTGGAAGAAGAAGAAGAAGAAGAAGAAGAAGAAGACAGGGAATGGATTGACAGAGACGCCGAGCGAGATTCGTGAGATCGCCCGAGAAGTATTCTTTGGAAGAGAGACGAACGATTCCGTTCTCCTTCGATTGCCAAGCTTTCTCGTAACCGACACTACTGTCAAGTCACTCTGCTCACCGGTGCGCTCTGATCTCCGTTTAATGACGTTAAGTAACGGCAAGAAAAATCATTAAAGCAAAGAAGCAGCAGAAGATGAAGAAGAAGAAGGAAAAGAAAAAGAACGAGGAGAAGCGTGATCGATTTTTACTTACAATAGAAATTATCAGAACTCGCGGGAAAAATATGTCGACAACGAAATTGACAAAATGCAGTAAAAATGCCGGTAGGCCTCTTTGTGATTTTTCCATGATAAATACTCCCTCAAGGATCCATCATCTTCCGTCCCTTTTCCCATCCCTGTTTTAGTATTTGTACATTTGCATTTGCTAAGGAGTATTCTCGTTTCCATAGTCGTCCACACTTGCGCAAAAATTTGAAGAATTCAGAAGCTGAAATAGTAAATCCTTATTTTCGTGAAAGAAGAAGAGGATTTTCGAGGAATGGATCATTTAATTTATAATATTCGACTTATGGATGGGACCATACTCTAAATTAGAATCATGAGATAATGTTTGATCATTTCTACTAACTCAAAATTCCGATCACTGTTATTTTAGGTTATAATAAAAATATCATTTTGGATAGTTTACATAAAAAATTTCCTTTGTCGATGCTTAAAGGATAGTGAAAATTCTATGCGATTGATCTTTCGAGTTGATAGGATTTACGGTAATTTTCATTTATGATTTTTGGTCTTTTAGAATGTGGTTGTAAAGCGGTTGGGTTTTTCAATTATTTATTGCTTCCATCAGCTTATTCGGATGTTTCAAATGATACCGCAATATTTATAAAATAGCCATAATTTTTCAACCACGATAATAACTTTCATTAAACCGGTCAATAAGATTTTATTTTTCAAACCTCAATCGAAAATTATAAAAGGACATAATAATTATTTTCAATGAATAATTTTAATCAATTCGTTATTGATTATCAAACGATGCATTCGCCAACAGAACCAGGGCAATGTCAGGACACGCCGTCAGATCTAATCTAAACCGTTCATTCGAATGTTACGAACTTGCTTTATCTCGTCAACACGCCGCTCGCTCCCTCTCGTCTCTTTTGCCCAGCGACCAATGGCTACTAGGATATCATCACCTCCGCACCAACGCTCTCTGTCCTCCCTTTCCTTCCCTCCCGCGCTCCCGACCAGAGACCTCCACCGCCCCGGCCGATGGCTCGGGACGCTCCGAACCTCCTCCACCGCCACCCCCCGACCGAGGAGGTTGGTCGTCCGGAGCTCCCTCCAAGAACTCTCGCCTCTGGTGCTTCCTCATCACGCCCCGCATGCTTCGCTGTTCCTGCTCGCGGACGCCGCGGGTTACTCCCTGGCCAGTTACTACACTTCTTTGGGTCTCTTCGTGATCTCTGTTCCTGGACTCTGGTCTCTCATCAAGCGCTCTGTGAAGTCCAAGGTTGTTACCCTGAAACCCGATCGTTTACTGTTTTCTGTTTTACCTTTTGTTGGGGGCTTAAAAGCATATTTTGTCAGTTCTTGGTTGAATTATGAGTCTGTTCAGTGTTCACGCTCGTGTTGGATGGATTTGATTGGCTTGGCTGGTATGTGAAGTGGGGTGGTTTGGTTATGTGATGCAGATTGTGCAGAGGAAATTCATAGGTGAAGGAGAAGAGCGGAAGGCACCGAATCGCGTTGCTGGGGAGATTCTGTCCTTCTTCACACGCAACAACTTCGTGGTCACCGATACAGGAGAGACCATCACGTATGCCCTCGACTCTTCCTCCGAAGTCCTCTCTTTGTTTTCCATTATCTGCATCGATCAATTCACTACCTTACATGCTTTTGATTCATGAACGTTGGTCTTCTGTTTTTCTTTTCTCTTTTGGGGTGGTGGGTTTGGTACAAAATGGGGAGAGAGGGAGGGAGTTCCCTTATGATTTCTTGCCACCATTGTTGCTGCAAATGGAAACAAACCCAAGCATGATGCTCTGTCCTAAAAGGGCTGCTAGTTAATGTGCTTTGTGTTCTTGTTTGAAGGTTTGAAGGGATGATGACTCCGAGCCGAGGGCAAGCGGCATTGCTGACATTCTGCACCTGCATTAGCCTTGCCAGCGTTGGTCTTGTTCTTACAATAACTGTTCCGGATATCGGTAACAACTGGTTCTGGATCACTACATTGAGCCCCTTAGCGTAAGTGAAGATTGTTTTTACTTGAAGAGTCCGTGTTCTAGCATTTCTGAATAACGGAAATCATGTGTGGACATATTAAACCCTTGATATGATCTTTTGCAGCGGAGCATACTATTGGAAGCGAGCATCGAGGAAGGAGCAAATCAAGGTAAAGATGGTAGTGGCGGAGGACGGGACACTATCCGAGATTGTTGTTCAGGGAGATGATCAGCAAGTTGAGCAGATGAGGAAGGAGCTTCAGCTCAGTGAGAAGGGAATGGTTTATGTAAAAGGCATCTTCGAGAGATGACCAGCACCCCAACGATTCGAATATGATCTCAAAAGTTTTGCGAAAAGAGCTTCAGCTCACTTTCAAAGTATTTTTTACCAATCGCCATTTTACCCCAAGACATTTGCATTTGCTCAAAGCTTACACACCATTAGTTAGAGCTCAACAGATCCCTAAAAGCTATTGATCAACTATGATTGGCATCCTGTACATCTTAGCTATCTGCAATAAATAGACAATAAATTTTGACCCATCAACATGGTTCCATACAAGTCGAGGAGGCCCAACCTGAGCTCTGCCCAGCAGAGTGCGAGAAAAATTATTTGGTTTAGCAAAGACCGCAGAAACAAAGTCGCTCAGAAGGAAATATACAAAACATTTCTAATCTTCGCCCGACAGTCCGGGATGCTCAGATGAGACCAATAATCTTCGACATTATCAAAATATTAAGCTGATAAAATATCTTTGCCATCCCAATCAACGAAAGCACGTTTCCAGAGCCCTCAACCAATTAGTAGCTTGTTTTCCTCCAGGAAGCTGTAAGTTGGTACCTCCAAGTTGTATGGTGCTGGACCCTTTCGAATCCGCCCCGAGATGTCATAGTGAGAACCATGGCATGGACAAAACCATCCTCCAAAATCACCAGCGTTAGGCAGGGGAATGCAACCCAGGTGTGTGCATACGCCAACCACAATGAGCCACTCGGGGTCCTTAGTTCTGTCTGAATCTGGCTGCGGGTCACGAAGAGATGCCAAATCAACACTGTTTGCCAGCTTAATATCCTCCTCAGTTCGACGCCTGATGAAAACAGGCTTGCCACGCCACTTAACAGTCACGGTAGAGCCCGGCTCAATACTGGACAGATCGACCTCAAGAGAAGCCAGAGCAAGAACATCCTTACTGGCTGACATGCTCAGGACAAACTTGAGGACAAGCAGACGGATAAGTGAGGCATAGACGAATCTACCACCAGTCAAGCAAAAGTAGGCAAATGCCCGCTTGCTTGGGTCACCAGGAGGGAAGCGCTCATGATTATACTCATCATATGTAATCTTTGAAGTGGGGTTCTTAACAGCAGCCACAGTTGGTGGAACACCATGAACCACACTGTCCTCCTTTCTAGGGGTCAGCGACTCTGAAGCAAAACCTGAAATGACAAATAATACTGAATAAGTATTCCATTACAGTATTAACGCATTTTTCTTCATACAGGAACTGGCCACTGGAAGTCCGGTATTACAGGACAAGGAAAAGAGAGAGAGAGAGAGAGAGAGAGAGAAAGAGAGAGAGAGAGAGAGAGTGGAAGAGTGAATAGTAGTACTGCTACATGAGGATAGCTCATCAGAAATCACAACTTGTCCAAACACACACCAGTTGATAAAGTAAACACATTAAACCGTTATTACAGTATTTAACGTAAGTAGAACTCTCCTAAGAGGAAGATAATTGAAGATCATACTCCAAAAAACTAACTCAGCAAATGAGAAAACCGTTTGATATCAGTAGAATGAGAATATAAAGTACAGTCAGGTATATAAGGGATTCTATCATAAATTCATGTAAAATTCAGCTCTTTGCCAATTTACATACGCTTTCTCATCTTTCTTCTCTTGTTTTTGCCAGCGGCTAAGCAGACAATAAATTCAAATCAGCGAATTAACAGGAAAGTACACGAGACAGAAACAATATTCACATAGTTCATAAAGGCTGACCCATTTGTCCTGAAGTTCACATGATATACCTGTCTCTTTGTCGTGTTCATTCTAGCAACCTTCATCACCAATCCATTTTGTTAAGGACTCTAAACTCCAATCTAATATTTGAACATATTAGCAGTTATCAACAACAAGAGTACTAGGACTTCAACTGGAATAAGAGACTAACTTTCCAAAACAGACCCAGCTCATTCCTTACAAATTCTATTTAAGCCCACCACAGTTACATATATAGAGAAGTGTTACTGTGTTCTAGAAACTTGAAGAAGAGGTTGCCACTGGCCCGCAGATCAGTTTTTTTGCAGAAACTTGTAAAAAGCACATGAGTGCCTAAGGTGATTCTCGAAACTAAAAAAAAAAAACTCGATGCCTTTTTTTTTTCACACTACCAAGATGAGTATTCTACTTGGTCCGTTAGGAACTTAATAATATTAGAATCTAGCTAGAAGAACTAGCTATGAATTGCCAGCAATGTCACTAGTGGGACAGCTAAAAGTTATGCACAATTATTACTTCTGGAAGGAATGAATATTCTCAGTAGCAGCAAATAGCTCATATTTCACCATTGAAGATAAATATATGATATCTGTGAACGATAAAGCAATATAACCTCGGCAACAAGAGGAGTAGGATAGAGTTTCAAGACATGCCAAACCCTGACACACAAAATGATTAACAAAAATAAATATGAAAAACGCAGCCACTGGTATGAAGCGCCCTAGTTTCCTTTAACTGTTACAGCAATCAAACCTACTTAACAACAACAACCACCACCACCACCACCATTTCAGCTGTCGGCTATTATTGCAAAATGACTGGAAAAAGAAAAACACGAAAGCCCTAGTCTGCCGTCCGAATTACATCGTCACGTCGAAACCAGAAAAGCCACAAACAACTCTCTAGCAGAGACACGGCACGTCGTATGGAAACCGAATGGAAATGAACGGGCGATTCTTTTGTAGGAATTGAAAAGTCCTAGAATCTACAAATGCCAAAGTCAATCACTTTATGAAATTTAATGAAAACAATGAACGAAAACAATCGCCAGAGAAGGAGAGAACCCTAACCTCTGTGCGGCAGACTCAGCTCCGGTCTATAGAAGAAAGAGCCGGACAATCCCGAGGATCTGAGCTCGCCAGACGGAGAGGACGAATCGGAGCCGCCGACGGGGCTCCTGGAGGCGACGGCGGAGGCAGCGGCGTGGCTGGGCCTCCACGGCGAGACGAGAGAGGAGAGCCTCCTGGTCGCAACCCTCAACATCTCCTCCTCCTCCTACGACTCTCAAGCCCTTCGATCTTCGTCCTCCCCAGAAGCTCGCAGCTTTCGATTCGATTGGGTCTCGCAGAAGCTGAGAAGGGGTTGATCGTATCGCCTGGTAGCAAGCAAATCTCGCGAAATGCCTCCAGAATCAGCTAGAGGAGTTATCGACCAGTAATTATATGGCGAGAAGAGCGGGACCTGTGGATTCTGGCGTGGAAGTGTTAGGAGGTGGTAAATTCACCCACCTATCGCATTCTGACACGTAAGCTCCCAAGCGGAAAAGAGTGGAGTTGACCCGGCGCACAGGAGGACAGGGATGAGCCGAGCCGGGCCGGCCGGGCCGGGAATATGGGATAAATTCGATTCGGGACAGAAGTTTCTGATCCGGAAAACTGGACCTAGCCTGATTCAACTCAACAAGGAATGGCTCCGACTGACTCTATCTGGATCGGTTCGAGCCGGTTATGCCCAGTCCAGGTTTTACATTTTCTTAGGGCCGCGCGCAATCCATCCCCTAAAAATTCGGGTAACAAGAATACCCTCGTGAGTCATGCTCCCTTTTCTTTGTCGCTCGGCCTGCTCAGACCCACCTCTCGACCTCACGATGCCGCCATAGCCGGCCTTTCACACACAGAAGCCATTATACACTTGCCTCCGCCCTAGCTCACGTCTTAGCCCCCGAATTTGGTTTGTTATTCTCTCTCTCTCTCTCTCTCTCTCTCTCTCTCTTGTGTCCGCCTCTGCCCTCATTCGCCGCCCCTCGCTATTTCAAGCTCCAAACGCATGCCGTCGCGATTACTTAGATCGAGGTTGTTTGAGGTGTGGTTAACCTCAAATTGACATAGGACTAAGGTTGTGAGGTCCTGGCAACAACCTGTGTTAGCGAGAGAGAGAGAGAGAGAGATGGAGAAGAGTGAGAGATCTGTAATATATTGCAATACATTGATAAAGTATCGATGGAAAATCGAGTGGTGACCAACGACTCGTGTCTTGGTCCGAAAGCAATGACGCTAGTCGGTGCGATTTGGCTAGCCAAGCAACAGCTTTACATTTGCACGTGTGACAACGGAGTGCAGCTACCGTGTCTACAAAAATAACAAACTTGATTGAGAATTTGAGCATCCGCGATGGATGATAAAGGAAAATGACTCTTTGGGGAAGTGACAATGATAGCCATGAGGATCTCAATGGCGATGAAAAGAATTTGCTCACGTTGAATGTGAACTTGCAGATAACTTGAGTTTTCGGAATATCATTTTTAAAAGGAGCTGTAAAGTTTCCTTGCGAATCTAAGATAGATGAAAATGATTAAGTATGGATTGACTCTTGCATTTAGATCTCTTTGAAATGGTTTAAGTGCGCTGCAAAATGATCAACGCACTCTGGCCATCATCACTTCAAACTCTACTCAGAGTAAAAGAAATAGCAAAAAGCGAAAAATAGCACATATATTATGATAAAATGTTTACGAATAAAAAGATCGATAAGTAACGAAAAAGTTAGGTATTTTTGTCATCCCATTTCAAAGGATGAAATTAGCGCGGCCTAATCAACATAGCAAATATTCGGGAATCTCCACGGCGGACAAGAAGGATGCCCTGTCCTCACTGGTTATGAGCGACATCGATCTTTCGCAAAGTTGCCGAGGATTCTTCTATGTCAAATAAAAGGTAAAAAGCCATTATCCATAGACAATTCATGTCTATTCCAAGTCCTGATACTTGACTAATAGTAAATTCATTACAATTGAAACGGTGAACAATGCACAAAATAATTCCGGAGCCTTGGGCGCGCATGATAATATTTATGAAGTAAAATTTTTACTTCAAAGATGCTTCTAAAGCGAAAATCCGTTTTGCAACGTAACTTTTAAAGTAGAAATTTATTTGATTTATTTTTTTTTTTGAAAAGTAAACAAATAAAATTTTATTTAGAAGAGGAAAATTAATTTCTAGTCAAAAGTCGAATTTTAAAGGAGTATATTTGCCGTGCGCTAGGGGTGTGCAACCGGATCGGGTTTACCCGGAACCCGGATCGGCCCACCCGAAAAATAGGGTCGGGAATCGGTTCTTGCTCAAACCGGTCCGGGTTTCGGTTCCAATTTTTGGGAATCGGTTGAAATCGGTCCGATTCCCGGTTCTAGGTGGAGACCCACCCGGACCGCTTTTAGAACCGGTTTTTAGTTACTTTAAAAAAAAAAAATCCTAATGTAGTGTCCAAATAACTATGATTTTGGTTTTATGCTCGTGGTGTTTGAGTTTTTCTGGTCTTGATTCATGCGCGCTTAATGTGGTGTCTTTTAGCATGTTATTTGAATCCTACAATTTCAGTTTTTTTTAATGGGCACAACGAAAATTGAAGTGTGATAGAAAGACTTGTACTATGTTAATTCAGCGTTACGGAGAATTATTGTTGCTTTTGATGGATTGTAACTTTTATTTTTTATATTAGGGTTTGTTGCTTTTGGTGGATCATACTATTATTTATTATTATTTTTTGGATTTTTTTTTTTGGTGTATTATAATTTTTGTTGCTCATTTCATCGATGCTCATATTATTTTGATGAAAAAAAAGGAAAACATGTTCTCGAGTAGACCCTAAAATCGGACCGAAAAATAGGGTCTGTTCCAAAACAGGTTCCAATACAAACAAGGTCGGTTATCGGTTCCAAAAATTGGGAACCGGTTATATAAGGGTCGGTTTTAGGGTCTAGGTCTGGACCCGGCCCACCCGACCCATGCTCACCCCTACCATGCGCAGCCTTAAAATTCAGAAAAAAAGAGCGAATTCAGGTTAAAAATCAAAAAAAGAAAATAAAATAAAAAGTGATTAAAATAATGCCAACTGCAAGTAAAAACAATCTTGCGAAGTCAGCAGCAGCACAGCACTGACACTGAAACCGTACTCCATTGCAGTAGAGGGAGGAAGCAACAAGCGAGCGAGCGAGCTCTCCTGCAGAAGCATTTTCTCTCTCCTCCCAAGCTCCAATCGCGTCCGGACAAAAGCTCCCCCATCCGTTATCTCTATCCAAAGCTCTCTTAGCTAAAGGCTGGCCCCTTCACTTAGCGGATGAGCAAAGCAAAGACCTAATCTTTGAATCGAACTTCAAGCTTGACGCTCCGATGGCGACGAGGCCGCCGCTCGCCTTCGTGCTGCTGCTCCTCGCCGGAATCCTGTGCGCGGAGTGCAAGTTCATGGTGTACAACACTTCGGCGGGGATCGATCAGGGGAAGCTGAACGTTCACCTGGTCCCTCACACTCACGATGATGTTGGCTGGTTGAAGACCGTTGACCAGTACTACGTTGGCTCCAATAATTCGATCCAGGTCTCTCTCCTTCTCCCTCTCCCTCCCTCCCTCCCTCTGTCGACATGTTTTTTCATACTTAAAATGGTGGATGAATTTGAATTTGGTGGCATGATCGTCGTAGGGGGCTTGTGTTCAAAATGTCCTGGACTCTTTGGTGCCAGCGCTCTTGGCGGACAAGAATCGGAAGTTCATATACGTTGAACAGGCGAGTTTCTTTCTCTCCCTCTGCAGTGGTCATGTCTGGTTGCAGACGAAACGTAGGAGCCCAACTTCTGAGTCGTTTTAATTTTTTGTTGTAGGTTTTCTTAGCAAAAATGGAAAGTTTGTGATCAGTATAACTCGATCAATTAGCTTGTCAACTTGCTAATCACAAAGTTATGAAATGCTACAGCTTTCTAGATGGTCGGATGTTCTAAAGAAATCAATGTTCCGAGACAGAAATGTGAAAACTGGGATTATGGGAAGCCCTTTAATTGATTTCTTGGACTCCTGAGTATCTGTACTTGAGCATTCCAGTGTCTCTACGTGATTGCTTTTTTTTTTTTTTTTGGTAAGATCTACGTGATTGCTTTCGTTGTTCAGCAGATCAAATGGTTGAACTATCCATTTATTAGGAAGTCCATATTGCTGACTCTTAGAGTATCAGTTTTAGTCGAGGTTTTTCTGATTGGAAGGCTACAAGTAAGGTAGCTTGGAGTAATTTTGATTTGGGTGCCCCTTCAATTTTTTCTTTCAAGTTACTACTGAAGACTCATACGCTTCCCAGTTCATACATGTGTTCTGTCATTTCAAGTCATTACCTTGGGGATGAATTGATTTAAACCATGTTTTCAGGAAGGTTTCTCTTAATTGCATGAAAGGATGAACAGGGAGGGCTTCTTTGACTCTCGTTTCATGTTAGCTGGTGAACTTTCATGCAGGCATTTTTCCAGCGGTGGTGGAGAGGTCAAAGTGAAACAGTCCAGAATGTTGTCAGGCAACTTGTTAATTCTGGCCAACTGGAGCTCATGTAAGATAGTGTGCTGCGAAGTTATTAGATTTGAACTTTTTATGCTTTTTCACCCCTGGACACAATCAAGAATAACAGCTATTTGAACCTGATTTTTGTTTTCACTGCTTAAAAATACCCAACTCAATCTTCTCAGGGCTCAATGCTGCTAATTTCATTACTCTAGTGAGTTTTCTTTACTATGTTACAGAAAAGACACCTGAGGGCGTCTTTTACTTTCAGGGCCGAATGTATAACTGAGGATATTGGAACTTGACAGTGCTTTACTACATCTCTCATTATTAAGATTTGGATACTTTGCTCCGAATCTGACCAACCTCTTGTTGCAGAAATGGTGGTATGTGCATGCATGATGAAGCAGTGCCGCATTACATTGATATGATTGATCAGACAACTCTTGGTCATCGTTTCATCAAGGAGGAGTTTGGTGTGACTCCCAGAATTGGCTGGCAAATCGACCCATTTGGTCATTCTGCGGTGCAAGCTTACTTGTTAGGAGCAGAGGTAAGTTTATCAATGCGACTCCACCTTTTTGCTTAATGGAAAATTTCTATACCACACCTAAGTTATGGCATAATAAACGAGAAATTATACTCTTTACGTGCTTGAAGTTAATGAACGTGCACTGTCATGAGGATGCTTATACGGGAAGTCAAAACTCTACATGCCGCTGTTATCATGATAAACAGTTTCTCATAACAAATATATCCCCCTTTTTAATCCCTATTTATGTAGTAAATTGGCATAGACAATAAACAGTCAATTCTATCTTTCTATTTGCTTAGGTTGGGTTCGACTCGTTTTTCTATGGCCGCATAGATTATCAAGACAGGGCAAAACGTAAAGATGAGAAGAGTCTTGAAGTAATTTGGCGAGGTTCTAAGAGCCTTGGTTCATCTGCTCAGGTGACGAATGTATCTGTTTATCTACTTGTAAAAGATTTGTTTATTTGCATGGTTCACTGGACAGTGGACATGTGGGTTCTTGTATCAGATCGAATCATTTAATGGGATGAGCTCAGGTTCATATCGCTCCTTTTGCTTCCTTCTTCTCAATACTTTTAGCTCCTTTCGAATTGTCCCAGATTTTTGCTGGTGCTTTCCCTCAGAATTATGAACCTCCATCTAGTTTCTATTTTGAAGTTAATGA
Organism: Rhodamnia argentea; assembly: GCF_020921035.1. NCBI lineage: Eukaryota > Viridiplantae > Streptophyta > Magnoliopsida > Myrtales > Myrtaceae > Rhodamnia > Rhodamnia argentea. The sequence continues at coordinate 22,807,332 of NC_063160.1, forward strand.
TGATTCGCCCATAGTTCAGGTAACTTTTAACATAAGGAACAAGTTATTATACACTAACACATTAGTGCTTACTTGTCCTAGAAGCTTCACTCATTTTCCTTGTTGCATGCAGGATGATATCACTTTGTTTGACTACAATGTTGAAGAACGTGTGAATGACTTTGTTGCTGCTGCAATAGCCCAAGTAAGTGGATAGGAATGTTTTAAATTTTACTGAAATTCTTCTTCCCAATCTGAATGTCCACTTTGTTGACATCTTTCGTGTTTTGGATTCAGTTCTAGCATTCTGTCTACTGTGAAGCAGAATGCACTGCTTTCTTTTGTTTACACCTTTTCTTTTTTTGAGCAGAAGATTACCTTGTCAGTGGTTCTGCAAGCGAGCGTATAATAGATATGTTCTGTTGAAGATGCCACCAACCAGCTTTTACATTACCTAAACGCACATAATTACGTTGAACTTGGGCTAAATCTCATGCGGAGCTACTCTGTAACTAATTATAGTGGAAAAAAAATTCGGAAAGAAACAACCTCAACAGTTCATCTTATCCAGTCTATACAGCTTGGGGCTATGGTTCCAGTGAGTACAATGATTTAATGTGGATTGAACATGTGAATGCTAGTAGTTTGAAAGGAATCTGTGTTCAAGACATTATTCTGCGTTGATAAACAGTCAAACCTTGACTTTGACCCCTCCAAGCCAGCATTGAAGCCAGATTTCTCTCTCTTCCACAATGATCTCCTATTAGTTGAAAACTGATGATGAATATCAAATTCTCAGGCAAACATCACTCGGACAAATCACGTTATGTGGACTATGGGAACAGATTTCAAGTATCAGTATGCGCTTACATGGTTTAGAAATATGGATAAGCTAATTCATTACGTGAATAAGGTATTTGATTCCCTCACTACTTCATAACTGTTTATTCCTCTGCAAGATCACCTGGGCTTCAATTTTCGCTTTTAATTTTTGCTTCTTCATATCCTCAATCTTCTGTTGTTAATATTATCCTGTCAAGAGTTTTTACGTCTTACTTCGTAGTAACCTCCATTTTGTTGAATAGCATTTTCTACTACCAACAGGATGGGCGTGTAAATGCTCTTTATTCGACCCCCTCCATATACACCGATGCAAAGTATGCAGCAAAGAAAGCATGGCCACTCAAGACTGGAGATTTCTTTCCGTAAGTTCAATGCGTAGTTGGACACTCCTCCTTCATCTTCTTTTTTATGTTGTACTAAAGTCGAAGCATTTATGATTCCAGGTATGCAGATCGTGCAAATTCTTATTGGACGGGATACTTTACAAGCAGAGCAGCTCTTAAACGTTATGTTAGGATAATGAGTGGCTACTATTTGGTATGAGTGTATGACAATACTCTTTGGTGGGATTAAGTGGTCTTATTGATTGGTTTGTTGGGGTTGTGATTGTTGTATTCTGGTTTCTTTAGGCTGCAAGACAGCTGGAGTTTTTCAGGGGAAGAAGTGATTCAGGGCAAAACACAGATTTATTAGCAGATGCATTGGCAATTGCTCAACATCATGATGCAGTTACTGGCACCGAAAAGCAGCATGTGGCTAATGACTATGCCAAACGTCTAGCCATGGGTTACTCTGAGGTGATGACAATTGTAACCTGGTTGTTCCCTCCATTGAGTATCACATATCAACCGTGTGCATATTCTATGTGCAGGCCGAAGCCGTAGTCGCATCTTCGCTGGCCTGCCTAGTGGAGTCAACGTCATATAAAGAATGTGGAAACCCTTCTACAAAATTTGAACAGGCAAATATTTGATCTTAAAGCTTGTGATCCATTCTTAATGTTCTTCGACTCCTGTGGCTGTTGTAGAGTGTGCAAGTTGATCCTTTTAGTTCCTTAACATTTGGTGCTGTTTTTACCATTGAAAGTACAATATTTCATTGAAGACTTTCACCTCAACCAGAGAGATAGCAAATACTGAAGTGCAGATGGGCATAGAGAATGACATACTTCACTATGTGCATATCTCTGCTGCTAGCTAGCATGATTGACATAGGTCAAACCATCACACTCATCTTATTCTTCCCTTATGATTTGGAAAAAAAAAAAAAACATATCTGTAGCAAAAATTTTGTTATTTTGGACAATAAAATCCAAGAAACAATTCATTTTTCCCTTCTTGATGTTTGTTCCAATTTTGAGTTATTTAAGGATCCTTTTTCATATTGGAGTTTATAACCAATCTGACAGCGCAATACTTCTTGGTCCAGTGTCCACTCGTGAACATAAGCTACTGTCCTTCATCAGAAGCTGATCTCTCCAGTGGGAAAACATTGGTAAGCTGATCTCTCCACTCTTGTACAAAATGGATGTCTATTCCTTTTGAAGATATGTTAACTGTGTTTTCATGGATTCTAGATCATAGTTGCTTACAACTCGCTTGGATGGAAGAGAGAAGATATCGTTCGAATTCCTGTGAGTATCCCAATGACCTTATGAGTGAGTTGAACAGTATTGAATAAAGAGTAATCCCTGGTACTCCTTTTGAGTTCTTCACTCTTGATTCAATAATTGACTGGTGTGGCTTTGCATGGTTGTCTAGGTTATTGTCTATTTTCATTCTTTAATCTCCTAAATGATCAGTTCAGCAGCCAATTGAACTTTGTTAGGTGATTAATCTTTTCATAAGTAATTTTTCTCAATGAAGTCAATTGAGGCATCTACATAGTAAGAGAAATAAAAATCTTACCTGGTTCACTACTACTTCGAATAATTTCGGGGGAGGGTTTCTACTTTCAAACTCAATTTTTCTCCTCCCTGATTTTATGTGATCAGATATCCTTGTACAAAATTTTATCTTCCTATGCCTGTATTCTCATCTATGTGCATGTGAATTTTGCAAAACCTGTCACCTGTCTGTAATTAGTTTGGGCAATTCAGCTGCCTCTCTCTCTCTCTCTCTCTTTTGAATCATGGGATGGATGCATCAATTCTTAGGATCAGTGACAGTATTTCTGTATTCATTAAGTCAGGGTTTCTGTAGGTTATGACAGAAGATGTTAGTGTTCGTGATTCTGAAGGAAAGGAGGTTACATCTCAGTTGATTCCAATTACCGATACATTCCTTAGCTTAAGAAGTTACCATGTCATGGCATACTTGGGTAAAACTACGACTGAGGCACCCAAGTATTGGCTTGTTTTTTCGGCTTCTGTACCAGCTCTTGGTTTCAGTACATTCTTCATCTCAAGTGCCAAAGAGACAGGTTCAATGATGTGATTCTCCAATATTCTTGCTGCTCGGGCCTATCATATTTAGACTTAACACAAACTTTTTTATTACAGGTGTTAATTCAGCTAAATCTCAAGTATACACCATTGGGAGAGGCCAAAAATCCTCCATTGATATTCGTCAAGGGAATATTAAGCTTACGTTTTCTGCTGAGGAAGGCAGAATTGCTTATTATTCTGATAGCAAACGTTTTGTGAGTGGCGTACGATTTCCCGATCCTCTTTGTTGTTGGTTGGGGCAGGGGATTTTAAGTCTAGCAGCGACCTTATGCGCATCTTTATATTTTAGGTTGAGGAACATGTTGAGCAGTCTTACAGTTTCTACTCTGCATTTAACGGAACTAAAGAAGATCCTCAGGTCGTGAAACCTTCTCCTCTAGGACTTCTAAATTGGGCTTGTTTCTTTGTTTTTAAGTCTGTCATCTCATACGACATGGAACGTGTTTTTTAGGCCTCGGGAGCATACATCTTCCGTCCAAATACCACAATTTCTTTGAAACCTGAAAAAAAGGTTTGGGATGCTTTGTTACGTACTGAAATAGTTGCTAAGTTATGGTTCTTAAGAAATCATTCTGAATGTGCAGAATCCTCTGACTGTCATACATGGATCGGTGATGGATGAAGTCCACCAGCAGATCAATTCCTGGATATATCAGGTACCTTGATGGTGTTAATTTTTTGTGTGGGATGACTGATTTTTATGACACATTTACATCTCTGTTCTTAATTTTATTTCGGCTTGACATGATGAACTTTTATGATCTAGAATTATAATTCAGCCTGACATGAGCTAAGTTTGAATGTCTGTTCTTTGAAGTGGAATTTGATTCAGAAGGTTCAGTGCTGTGTAACTTCAAAATTCTGATGATGGCAAAAAAAGCGTGACTATGTTGTAGATTCACTCTTTTTTAATTAATATTCAGCCTCTCTCTCTCTCTCTCTCTCTCTCTCTCTCTCTCTCTCTCTAAATGGGAATTGATTTAGTAGAAAGTTGCAGCAATAATAAGAAATCTTCTTTCCAATTATGAGGATTTAGGAGAATGTTGCAGCAGTAATAAGAAAATTTCTTTCCAATACAAGTTTGAAGTGAGTTCATGCTAGTTCCTGATAATCAGGAATGTGCATTTTTATTCTTTCATAGTTTGGTCCACTATAAATATAACCACAGTGGATAGGTGGTGGGACATTAGTTTCATTCAGTCATTCATAGCATCTAATATCTGGGATAATTAGTTTCCTTAGATCCAAGAATTGAGTGAATCTTATATAAAAGACACTTTATATGCTCTCTTACATTTAGGTTGAGTGTTCCCTATTGAACAGAAAATGAGTTTGAGATTTCCTGATTATTGTTCCCAAGAAAGATTAACAGACAATATCTTGTATTTTATGAATTACTCCTATGCTTCTTAGTGCGAATGTGTTTTTCTGTTGCATGCAGATCACCCGTCTGAACAAGGCAAAGGAACATGTCGAAGTTGAATTCATAGTAGGTTTCTGCTGTTTCTTCCCTGTGGTTTTATGAAAAAAAGCTCCTGATAATGAGATTTGTTCATATGCATTGGGTTTATCTTGTTATCAGGTTGGACCAATTCCAACGGATGATGGGATCGGAAAAGAAGTTGTTACCAAGATTTCAACTTCCATGAAGACAAATAAGACATTCTACACAGATTCGAATGCACGCGATTTCATTGAGAGGGTATGATGACAATAATAACCTCGAATTTTTTCGAGGGTAGACGGCACTTGTTTATCTGGATAGCTGAAATTGTTGCTAGTTAGGTCGCCTTGAGCAGTTGTTCTGTTTCTAGAGGCAGATGTTTTATGAAAATTTTCTATTGTCTGTTTATGAAGGAACTGTGATTATCTTTGTTGCAGATTCGTGACTATAGAACGGATTGGGATTTGAAAGTGGACCAACCAGCTGCTGGAAATTATTATCCGGTATGTTTGTTTTCCTTTTCAGATTTTGGAGATCTACAATGATATGAATATTTTGGTATCGACCCCAGAGCGCATTAGTCTATTTGGCATGTTCTTTGACTTTTGGTACTGCATAGGTTTCCATGTGACTCTGCTTTGAGGTTTACCTTTGTATGGCCAGTGAGCCTTAACTATTAATCCTCTTTATTGATATCTAGATTTTTCATTCTTTTTCAGATAAATCTTGGAATTTTCTTTAAAGATGATGAGAAAGAATTCTCTGTTTTGGTTGATCGATCTGTGGGAGGATCAAGCTTAGTTGATGGACAAATTGAGCTAATGCTTCATCGGTAAATCATGAATATGCCTGATTCTGCGAGTTACATAATTATTTTGGAAGTTATCAGATATACAGTATCAGAAGCTTCAAACTGACAGTGTAACCATAAATCTCTATGTAGGAGACTGCTCAAAGACGATTCCAGAGGAGTGGCAGAAGCTCTGAATGAAACAGTCTGTGTCCTTGAGGATTGCAAGGGGCTGATTGTAAGCACATATCATCAGAAATAACTTCTTGAAGAACACTATTACGGTTATTCCATATTCTCCTTCAGTGTGAAGCATCTCTCAATTGGGTTCTTACTGAAGATATACTTTTTTCCAGATTCAAGGAAAGTACTATTTTAGATTTGATCCATTAGGAGAGGGAGCTAAGTGGCGTCGATCATTTGGCCAGGAGATATTTTCTCCACTTCTCTTAGCATTTGCTGAACAGGTATGTTAAAACAAAAACTGAAGCCTGTCTTTTCAATCGCTTGAAACAGAGAGCAATCCTATTGTGAATAGTAATATTTCCCCTTTCAGGATGGAGACAACTGGAGGAATTCTCACACGACCACCTTCTCCGGGATAGATTCCTCCTACACTTTGCCTGAAAATGTTGCTATATTAACTCTCCAGGTGATTGATAAATCTTGTCAAAACTGCAATCCTAGATTCCCTCATCATGTCTGTCATTGTTCCATCAAGGAAGAAATGAATGGTACAGCTTATTAGCTGGAGATTTGGTTCTGCCTGATCAGCATCGTCGCCGTGTGATCATATTGATGTTACTTGACATCTATTTGATCCTTCTTTTGCTAGACTATATGGTCCTTCTAAGTAATATTATGTCGCCTGAACCATGTAGGAACTTAATGACGGGAAACTTCTCCTTCGGTTAGCACATTTGTACGAGGTTTGTCTCTCTGTTGCTTAAATCAATTATTAGAAAAAACCTTTTTGTTGGATTCACTGCTCAATTGACTGCATCCTGTTTTACTTAGCATTTTGTGGTCCATGTTGAAATACTTATGCTGTAATCTTCTCTCTTTTGCCTGGTTGGACATATGTGAAGATTGGGGAGGACAAGGATCTCTCTGTAATGTCCAGTGTAGAACTGAAGAGTCTATTCCCTGGAAGGAAGGTAAAGTCAACTGACTAGTCAATCCATTTTTATAAGGATTAACCTATTACCATCGGCAAACACGTTCAACCAACTCTTTTGCCTCCTCATCGATTCCAGATCAGCAAAGTGACGGAGATGAGCCTCTCTGCCAATCAAGAAAGGACGGAAATGGAGAGAAAGAGACTCGTTTGGGAGGTGGAAGGCTCCAAAGGTAACGAAGGCAGGATTTTGAGGGGAGGGCCCATTGATCCCACCGAATTGGTAGTGGAGATTGCTCCGATGGAAATCCGTACTTTCATCGTTCAGTTCGATCTGCACCAAGAGGTCTTCGATGCCTGAAGGCTTCGGAAATCAACGTCATTCGGTCCAGAGAAGGCGTTCCACGCCAGGCGGGATTATTAACTAGTCTGTCCTCCGAGCTCGTCGCGCAGTATTACGAGTCTTGTTGTAGTTGTAATTCCCTTGTATAATGATGAACTGGAGTGTATGTAAGTGGGCACAGGCGTAGAATTATGCAGTTGGGGTGGTGCAAATCGATGGGAATAACATCCCTGAACATATTCATGCCTTAGTGCCTACCGTCTGAAACTATGGTGGAATAGCATGAATCCAATCCAAAATGGCCTCCGTCCTTCCTGTCTTTTTCCCTTAGAATTCAACTTTGTCTTAATGTATTTTTACATTTTATAGTAATAAAAAAGTCATGTTCACGGTTGTGTCGGCTACTGGTTAAGCATACTAATTAAGAATTAATTCGGTGTTTAAAAAAATTAATGCGTTGGAAATCATTAGAGCTTTCTTAACTAGTTGTTCAATACGTGTTCCCGAGTCATTAGTTAATAAAATCCGACTCATTTTGAACCGCAGCTACTTCCATGTAGGTGAATCGGGTGAAGCAGGGGGCATTTTCCGTAAATAAGCCCACGTAGCAGGGGTGTGAATGTAATTACAATGGGCTATATCCGGTCAAGATGCGGCAGATGCCGGTCTTCCCGGAGCTCGCGTTGCAGCGCCATAAAAGCAGTTCCACTTCGATCCAGAAGCGTAGAACTTGCGGCGTCTCCCAACACGGCCCGACCCGACCCGACGAACTTTCTTCACGGAATTCCTGAAGATTTTCATGTCCATCTTGCCCACACAGACCCAAGGACTCGCATCGCCTCCCTCCTCTCGAGCTCTCTCTCCAGACCCTAGCCGCAATAATGGCGACCGCCCTATTCACCACCCCCTTCCACCACCTGCCTCTCAGGTTTCCCCTCCTGTCTCCGTTGAGGCTACAGGTACGAACCAAAGCTTGTGGGGTTTTGTTCTGCGATCGTGCGGCTTCCCTTAGTTTGAGATTGCGTAATATGTACGATGATCGAGCGCAGTATGTGTCTGGTTGGTGGTTCGGTCGTGGATTTGGGATAATCGGGCTTGTGATGTATTCTGTTAGCTGAACACCATATAGATAGTCGAGCGCGTCTTGTTTCCTAGATAGTCTCCCGTGGGAACTGTTGATGTTAAGTGAGTTGGTACTGATTTGTACTATTTAAGAACCTGAAAATAGAACTGGAGGTAGATACAATGGGCTGGGGTGTAACTTTTTGGTATACCTGCTTGTTGTGTGGGCATGCCGACCGATTTTTATTTGATCAGGTGTATCAAGTGTTGGTGCCACAAATTAACGTAAGCGACTGGAAGTTTGTACAATGTGGCTATTATGGATTCATCTTTTTGTCTTGAATGTTGCTATGTTTCAATCGCGTTGTTTCAAGGTCTTTGCTGGTAGTATCATGATCCTGCATATTTTTACATATACTAGTAACTAGCATGTGCGGCATGACTCATCAGGTTGAAATTTGATGCAATGCAGGAACATTGGCAACTGTTGCAGAGAGCTCTAACGGATCTTCCCAAAAGGTATGCTTGAAATTGGTTATGTCACTAGTAATAAGGAAGTTCCTGCACTCCACTTAATGAGCTTTTGTATAGATAATTAGTGCAAGTTAGAATTATTACTTTGAGTAGGGGCTTTTTCTCCTTATTTTTGGGATTGGATAGGTTAGATTGGCTGAAAATGTTGTAAGAGTTGATATGGCTGAATGCATCAGTTAAAGGTGACATAAATCATTGCTGCCTCCCCAGGTGAGTGGATCAGGAAGTCCAAATGATAAAAAATTTGGATCTTCTCAGGCAAAATGGAAGACATCAGCAACCAATGCTGCTCGAACTCAGCGAGCTACTGGGTCTACGGATTCACTTATGCAATCAGCAGGAAGAAGAGCACCAGTTGTGAGTGGGAATCACCTGTTGAACTTCCATTATGACCCCATTTCTCGTTCTCAATCCAGGCAGCCTCCTCCTCCACCAAGAAGGCAACAAAAGATAAAGCCGTATAATAAAGATTTGTTCCTTCAGGCCAACTACAAGTTTGTTGTTCTTGATTCTGCTGACTATGAACCTGATTTGATGAACCCGGATAAGATGTTACGGTGGGAGGACATTATTTGCGTTAGGTACTCAACCCCTTCTGCGGTGCAGTGTCCAATTTGCTTGGACCATCCTCTATGTCCACAAATAACTTCATGTGGGCACATTTTTTGTTTCCCATGTATTTTACAGTACTTGTTAATGGGCAAGGACAACCATAAAGTTGACTGCTTCAAGAGATGCCCCTTATGTTTTGTAATGATATCCCAAAAGGAACTATATACTGTCCACATCGAGAGTGTGAAGCAGTATGTGGTTGGGGATATCGCCGAGTTTATGCTTTTAACTCGAGAAAAAGATTCCTTTGTTCCCTCGGAGAAAAATAAGCAGGAAAGTGCTTCCATGCTATGCAACATCAATGCTATAAGCAATGCTTTTTCAAAATTTACCGTCACTGCGGATGCTGATTTATCTGTTAGAAGAGCAATATCCGATCTTGATGGTTGGCTAGCTAAGGCACATTCAGGGCTTGTTGATGATTTAGAGAAACTTCCCTATGTATCTGCTGCAATGGAGGAATTGGAGAAGAGAAAGAAGTATTGGAATGAGCACCGAGTTACGGACGATGATAGATCTTGTAAGTCATCTTCCCATATGTTGAATTGTGAACATGAAACCTTTAAAAGGAAAAATGGATCATTGCCCATGGATGGATATGAAGAGAAAGAGTTGTTGGCTAAGTTAAGGCTAGGTATATCTGATATTTCATCTTCTCTAGATCAAAGTGCTGATGCTAGTCAAACTCTAGAAGACAAAGATCAGGATATGTCATCTTATAAGGATGGAAAAAATGCAGAAAAGAACTTGAGCAGCTCCAGCAATATAAAGGACAGGGAACTGTACAACTTCTACCAGGTAAGACAAAGCAGCAAGGATTTTTTTTTCTTTTTGTCTTTGTTCTTTTGGTTTCTGGCATCTGACTATGGTCATTATAGACTGGTTAGATGGTACGAAAGTTAGATACGATGGCCCTTTCTTACCCTTGTTTTAATTGCCCATGATAGGTCAAGTTACGTTACTTTTCTTGACAAAATGTAGTTTGGTTGGGACTTTCTCCAATAGAAATGACCAATAAATGGTTCAAGATGCCATCCATGCGGTGGTTTTACTTTTTTCAGGGTCCTGTAGAGGAAGTACGGGTATGGCCAAAGAGCCTGCTCTGTCTGCTGCTGCATTTAGAAGTTTGTTTTTCTTGTGGGAAGAAAATGCTTCATAAAACACACTGGAATGGCCAATTTTTTATTTAGTATTTTTTGTGTGTTTGTGAATAATGATAGCTGAATGAATAGATATGCAACCAGAAAGTAATGCTGGACAGCAGCCAAGCTTGTAGATGTCCATCTTTGCTTGTACTGCAATTTGTGCGCATCGTTTTTATCCCGCCATTTGACTATGGCCTAATGATAGGTGTGACTTGTGCATTTCTTACTGTCTCTGGACTGAGTATAATTTAATGACTGTTGGATTCCTTATTGCATCTTATATCTTCTTGTATGTCTCTTTCAGGCTGTTGATGGTCAAAACCTTATTCTTCATCCTTTGAATATGAAGTGCCTTTTGCACCATTATGGAAGCTATGACATGCTCCCGAACAGGTTGATTGGATTTTCTTTTCACATAGAGTTTGGTATACAAACAAGCTGTAGATATTTAGTGCTATGCATGAGAAGTAGCAGAGAATGATGTTTTGAGTTTGGTAGTCTCCCCATCCTAGGGATTATGCACAGCCCTATGCAATTGATAGCGGGCAAAGGGATATGTCATGTATCACTGCCTTTCATAATCATTTCTCCTTTGTCCCTAATTCTCTGTTCAAACTCGTGAGGCTAAACAGTTATCGATTTTCTGAGTCTTCTCTTAAAAGTGGAATGCATGAATTGCAGGATAAGTGGGAGAATTCTACAGTTGGAAACAGTTACTCAGTCAGAGTCCACCAGAAGACGGTATCGCTACTTGAGTCATTTTTCATTGACCACGACATTTCAGGTAATAATTGATCATCTAGTCCTCTGTTCTGCAAAATTATCGAGCATCTGGTAGAAAGTGGTCTGCTTATTATTTTGATGTACTTTGTTGACTCAGCTTTGTGAAATTGATCTGACTGGCATACTGCCTAGTGATTCTTTGCTTCCGTTTATGGATGAAATTAAGAAGCGCGAAAAGGAGAGGAAACAGCTAGCCAAAAAGGTGTGATGAACTTTGTTTTTCCCCTACACGTGTGAATCCTTGTTAAGAATATATATGACAGTTTTCAAGCTTTTTTTTCAAATAGTGTTTTTGACATTGCTCTTTGAATTTCAGTCCTCCTTGCTTTGCTCTTAGAATTGTATTATGTTGTTCCATTTTTAGGAAAGAAAGGAAAAATTGAAGGCTGAAGCTGCCTCTGAAGTTCCTATGTCTATACTATATGATATTGGACAGTCCTCGAGTGTTGGCACCCCCACATTTTCGGCAGATGATTTTGAAGGTAATGGTGCAATGACAAGAATTAAGATGCCGTTTGCTGTTATGTCTTTAATAAAAATGTCATAATTACCCTTCTTGAGCCACTTGGATGCACACATCACGAGTTGTACAATTTGCTGAACTGTACTTAAATTGCTTACTCATCTTACCCTGTGTCTCAAGCTCTTGGAAATCCTGTGGTGATGTCATCAAGCCCTCCTGCTGTTGGAGAGAGGAAAACATTCTCAAACGTAACTAGACTTGGATTTGCTGCAGCACATGATTCTCCTGCCTTGAAAAATGAGGGCGACGATGCTCTTCCCAGGACCAGCTTGAAAAATGATTCTTCTGGTATGTTCTGAGCTATTCTGTGTGTGTACGTGTGTTCTTTTTCTTTTTTCGTTTAAGCAGTTTTTGTTGTTTAGTACTTTGTAGGGATCTGTCAATGAACATTTACGTATGTTTCTTTTGACTCATGCATTGGCTGGTTCGGTCTCTTATCATTGTAGGTGGGGGAGAGGCAAAAGCGCCATCTTTTGCCAAAATGATGTCGAGAGCCAAGTCGGTCGAAAGCTTGGAAGCATCTAAGACGAGCGAGATGGGAAAGAAGGGGAAGAAGCAGTCTCAAGTCCTCTTGTCGACAGCTGGTGGACGACGTTACTAAAAATACGATCTTGTCTTACTTTCCTACTTGTGTTTATAGAAAGACATCATCCACTCTGACTATAGCTGTGGAATCTGTAAATTAGTTGACCTACCTCTCCCTCTCACCTGTAGATGGTTCTTGAATAAAGTGGAGGTGTGGCGGTGATACAGAAATAACTTTAGTGGCCAGCGTGTTGCTTGTTTCCATTGGGTTTTCTTCTTCTTTAGTTGGGATTTCCCAGAGATGCAAATTTGCCCGGTTTCTATAGTGAGATGAGCCGGCAAGCGTCTTATCCGGTTATCCCAATCTTGGATTGCGGAACTGAAAATATTGCAAGTTTCTCCCGGTTTTTTCGTCTCCCATCTCGACTGGAGTGTTCCCTCTTTGGATGTCGCCGTGACTTTTGAGTAAAGAGTATTTTTGTGAGGTTAATTTTAATTTATTAAACTCACTGGTAAACGTAAATTCATTATTCTTAATTATTAACAATTAATTAAAAGGTAAAAGCAGCATTTTACAAGGAAGAAAAACACTATTCCTAAGAGTTTCATCCATGAAATAAAACCAGAGAAATTTATCCATAGAACTGATATGGAACGGGATATGTTGCCCATTAAAGTTCCGGAGTTTAGAATCGGAGAGTTCACGAAAATTTTACAAGTTCTCTCACCAATTAAGAATTTTTCTACGTATGGTAACCTTCGATGTGACTCTTTTAAGTTATTATGTGCGAAAAACCGCCGAGAATAAGCTTGCTACTCCCGCGTTTTCGATGATCGCTGCTTCATGAACGCGCGAATGTTTGCCGCCCTTTTGAACGCAAGCGATGACGCTGCGCCGGACGACGACACTCGAAGCCTCGGCGCTGCTGCAAGTCCTTCGCACCGCACCACAACGTCGACATCTCCGAACTTGCACCGATGCCAGAACCGTCAAGACGGGCTTCGACCCCGCAACTTGCCGCTCCAACTTCCGGGTCAAGGACATCCTCGAACGAGGGGACCTGTCGCGCGCACGGTGGATGTTCGATCAAATGCCCAATAGAAATACGGTCTCGACTAACATGATGATATCCGGGTACGTGAATGCCGGCGATCTGGTGAGCGGGAGGAAGCTTCTCGATGGCATGACTGAGCGCACGGCGGTCTCATGGACGATCTTGATGGGCGGGTACTTGCGGGCTGACAAGGTAAGTGAAGCATTCGAGCTTTTCGGGGAGATGCACCGGTGTGGCACGGAGGCAGACTACGTGACTTTCGCCACATTGTTGTCGGGCGTACGTGACTCTGATACATATAATGAAGTGATTCAAGTCCATGCTCAGATAATCAAACTGGGGTTCGATTTGGTTCTCATTGTTAACAATGCGTTGTTAGATGCTTATTGCAAGTCTTGTCGGCTTGGCTTAGGTAGCCAGTTGTTCAAGGAAGTGCCTGAGAAAGATTGTGTCACGTTCAATGCACTGATGACTGGATACTTGAATGAAGGCTTGTTTGAGGAAGCGATTAATCTCTTTGTTGAGATGCAAAAGTTGGGTTTCAGGCCTTCGGAGTTCACCTTCACGGCAATTTTAGCTGCAGGTATTGGGTTAGCTGATGTAGGATTCGGAAAACAGATTCACAGCCTCGTCCTCAAGACTAATTTCCTGTGGAACGTGTTTCTTGGGAATGCGTTGTTGGACTCTTATTCGAAGCATGATCGTGTGGAAGAAGCAAGGAAACTTTTTGACGAGATGCTGGAGGTGGATTGTGTTTCCTACAATGTCATCATCACTGGTTACGCATGGGATGGGCAAGTAGAGGCTTGTCTTGGCATTTTTCGCAGACTTCAGTCTACTAGATTTGATAGGAGGCAATTCCCTTTCTCCACCTTGCTTAGTATGGCAGCAAACACGGCCGACTTTGAAATGGGTCGACAGATTCATTGCCAGACCATAGTGACAAAAGCTGATTCAGAAATCCTTGTTGGAAATGCTTTGGTCGACATGTATGCGAAATGTGCTAGATATAAGGAAGCTAAGATTATATTTGCTGATCTTGCTTACAGAAGCTCGGTCCCCTGGACAGCCTTGATTTCTGCTTATATTCAGAATGGCCTCCATGAAGAAGGCTTGAAACTGTTCGTTGAGATGCAAAGAGCCAATGTTAGTGCTGATCAGGCCACTTTTGCTAGCATTTTGAAAGCCTCTGCAGCTTTGGCATCACGTTCACTTGGAGAACAATTGCATTCGTTTGTGATCAGATTGGGATACATTTCAAACGTGTTTGCAGCGAGTGCACTCGTCGACATGTATGCAAAATGTGGATCCATGAAAGATGCAGTTCAAACTTTTGAAGAAATGCCTGAGAGGAATGTTGTGTCCTGGAATTCTCTCATTTCAGCTTATGCTCAAAATGGGGACGGTCTGGCAACTCTTCACACATTTGAATCCATGGTTGAATCAGGTCTTCGGCCTGATTCCGTTGGATTCCTCAATGTTTTATCAGCTTGCAGTCACTGTGGAAAGGTTGAAGAGGGGCTAAAGTACTTTGATTTGATGAGTAATACATATGCACTCGTTCCTAAGAGAGAACATTTTGCTTGTATGGTTGATGTGCTGTGTCGAAGTGGACAATTTGGTGAAGCAGAGAAGTTCATGTCTCAAATGCCATTTGAGGCCGACGAGATTATGTGGATGTCAGTTCTGAATTCATGTAGGATACACAAGAACCAAGAACTAGCCAAGGAAGCAGCAGACAAACTTTTCGCTATGGAGGAGCTTAGAGATGCTGCTTCTTATGTCAACATGTCTAATATATATGCGGCCGCAGGGCAGTGGGATTGTGTCATACAAGTGAAGAAAGCAATGAGGGAAAGAGGAATGAAAAAGGTCCCTGCATGTAGTTGGGTTGAGATTAAACATAGAACTCATGTCTTTATGGCAAGTGATAATTTGCATCCCCAAATAGAGGAGATCAGGAGAAAAATTGACACATTGGCGGAAGAGATGGAGAAAGAAGGATATAAACCTGACACAAGTTGTGCTCTTCACGATGTTGATGAAGAAGTTAAGATTGAATCTCTTAAATATCATAGCGAAAGATTAGCAATTGCATTTGCACTTATTAGCACACCTAAGGGATTGCCTATCCTTATAATGAAGAACTTGAGAGCCTGTACAGACTGTCATGCTGCAATCAAGGTGATATCAAGGATTGTTCAAAGGGAAATTACAGTTCGAGATTCAAGCAGGTTTCATCACTTTAGAGATGGAATTTGCTCTTGTGGTGATTATTGGTAGGTTCTGCATGGAAAATTGCCTGCAATGGATGACAAGGTCACAAAAACAAGTTCTTGGGTTTATTCAGGGCTAGATAACTGTAATCCAGTGTTGCTTTAGATCGAACAGCTGATTCGAGTTGATAATAAAAGGTACTATTCTGGAGCTTTCATTTCATCATCAGTTTATGATGAATTAGTGCATAGAGGGCACAAAGGCTAAAGGAATAGTAATTCATAAGATTCTGACTTGTAAAATTTACACAGAGTGGCAACTATGTCTAAATGATTTATATTGTTTTTACCTTTTAAAGAGACAATGTTTATTAAGTATGGTCTGATTGTTGGTTAAATAGGTTTGGGCGAAAGGAACAAGCTATTTCAACGTCGTGTCCTTTATATGGAAATCAAATGACAGGGAACCGTCTGTAGTCCCAGATGTCTCATGGGCTTCGATGGCTAATCCTTCTTTAACTGGTTCATGATTCATGAAATGAGACCTACCTTTTCCTTTCTGTGACGTACAAATACTTTTGACTAGGATTCTTTTCCCTGAATTATGAGCAAGAGCATTTCGTGTATCTCATATGATCTACCTGTAAGGCGTGGTTATTTTTCATTTTGGTTACCTAGGCAGAAACCTTTCTGAATTGGTTAAACAATGAACGGGTCTCAAACAAATTTAGGATGGTAGCCACCATATTTACAATTATATTATGTCGGCTCTCCTACTGGTATGGTCAATTGACTTGTAATATGATCATCAGCTTTTTTTTTGGATATGGAGTTAATAGTATTTTTATCAGATTAATTGTTCCTTTGCATGTTCCTTTCCTCTCTCTCATTTGATATTTTCAGTGATGCTTTTTCTAAGTGATTTTTCGGGTAATGCTTGTCAATCTTCTTCACCTCTCTTAATGTGGAGTCTATTTGTTACAGGAGAAGTGGGAAATCATTGTTTTTCACAATTGGATTCAATTAAACCAAGCTCATGAATTGGTGCGTGCTAACAGTACTAGATTCCTTTTCAACTGAACTGTTGCAGGGACCGGATTGACCGGTAGTTTCTTGTTTCGGCAAGGGTGTTTTGGTTACTGAGGTATTACTAATTATTGGTTGCAGACTTGCAGTGAGTTTGATTCTGAAATTGATTAACCGAGAGAAGATGCCTGGAAATAGAGAAGCTATTTATAAAGAAGGCGCAGCATGTGGAGGTACGTTTTTGCATGTATGTACTTGATAATAAAATCTTATACATGCAGTTGCCACGCCTCTTTGTAAGAGGGAGAATCTGGTTCTGTGGTACTTACTTTTTCCTCTACATTAGATGTCCCATCCCATTGGCATTTGTTGTTCTCGTCTTTTAGTATTCTAGTGCTTTCATTTCTTATTGGAGGGTGTTAAATTGTCGAAACTGCACTATCCATGGATGGCTGGAAATTTACTCTCTACTTGCAAGACCGCATAAAATTAGTCAGCAAAAGTTCACGTTTACCAGCGATTTGTTATTAAGCGGGAATGCTGCTTTTCCCTTAATAGTGTCTCTTAAATTTTCTCTGTGTCATAAGCTTTGGGCTTCCTGCGCTGATGTTGAGATTCCTCTTGGAGAGGAAACATCCTCAAAGGATACAAACTCGTAAGACGCTTCTTCGCAACTGGGGCGTGGCTGGAGATGTCGACAGCATGGTGAAAAGTGATTTTCCTGGAATACAAGGTGTCTCGGGTAATTATCTTCCATTTTCACAAAAAAACAAGGAAGTTGTCTATTGAAATTGCTCTGTCTTGCATGTTTAGGATTCGAGTATAACCACCATAGCCAACAATTCTCTGCTGAGCCTGCCAGAAGAATGTGTTTTTATGGTATGGCTATCAATCTCTGGCTCTCTGCTAGGTCATGTGAACGTGCCATTTTCCGCCAAAGATGACAATGGAAGCTGAATCGTCAGAAGCTTCAAAGCAGAAGATCACAAGTGAGATGGGAAGAAAGGAGAGAAATTGATGCAAGTTCTTTTCTGAATAAGGCTCCATGAATACTTCATTCTAAGAGACCTTGAGATAATTTCCTGGGGCCTTATTTTCCATTGGAATGAATTAGTCTTATTTTCTTATCTGGGGAAAGATTTTTAGGGAAACAGGACCTTCGATTTAGAGGTTGCCAAAGTTTTAATAACTTTTCAACATTTATTTGCCGAACTTACTGTGTTGAATTAATTATATTTTTTCATATTACTAATGCTTATTTAATCGTTTGAAATTACCAACCGTTCAAATGCTTTACCCACATTTATTAGTTAAAATCACGGAGATGATAAATTCATTGAGTATTATATGTAATTGTCTTTTTTTTTTTTTGGGTAAGGTACTTGTCTATTTTATTTGCGTCACTTCCGACATTTAGTTGATGGCCTCGAAATTACCAATTTTCTAATGCATTGTATCCACGGTTCTTTGCACAGATTATGAACTTGCCAAGTTACACACTCTTTTAGGAAATTACCAACTGTTATTTGAGTCTATTTACCAACGTTTGTTGGATTGTTCGGAAGTTACCAATTGTTCCTACAATTTACAACCATTTATTTGTTAGAGTTACCACATGTTAAAGTTACCAATTCTTATACGAAATTACCGATTAATACAATAATTTAATCACATTTATTCATCGAGCCTAGTTTACCAACTTGGACATGAAACTACCGGCTGATATTTGAGTTAATTACGGACCTATTTATGATTGCTTCAAAATATACTGTAAAAAATGGTTAATAATTACTATCCAAATATATCTATTCTTAAAATATTTATTTGATAATTTCAAATGTATAAGTTTTTTCAACAATTTACCACCGTTAATTTGGATATGTGAAAGTTATTATTCTTACACGAAATTACCACTTTTGATAAATTTTTATTAGACTTTAATAATTGGTGAATATTTATCTGTGGAACTTAAGTTACCAACTTTACAGGAAATTATCAACTTTTATTTGAGCCAATTATCAATTTTTATTTGATTATTTTAAAAGTATCAACTATTTCAGTAATTTCTTTTGTCCATCCATTCCAATAAATTTTTTTTTTGGTCGAACTATTCCAATAATTTACCCACCTTTGTTTGGGAAGTTTTCAGATAAATCCAATCGGATAAGAATGGATAAAACTAGATAATAACTTAATCTGCGAGTTGGTAAATCATTTCAATCTATATTGATAATTTGATATAAGAACATTTGCGTTTCGATCTATACGACAGCGTCTTTGTCAAAAATCAAAACTGACTTCTTAAGAACATTTGCGTTTCGATCTAGGCCAAATCCTTTTCTTCCTTCCCAAGTCCCACCGTCCCCGTGAAGATGAAGGTGGCGGGGGTTGGGGTCGCCTGCATATGATATTTGCCAAAAACGGCGGCGTTTCGAAAGTTCTGAACTCCGCTCTTTTGCTGCTCCCAACTCCGATCCTCGTCGTCTTCGGTGGTTTAGCTCTCTCGCTCTCGCTCTGTGTATGGCCATGAAATGAGACTTCACAAGCCATCGTTGTCGAGCGGCAACAGGAACCTCACGATCCTGCACCTGGTGTGCGCCGCCGCGCTCTTCTCTCTCCTGGTCTTCGTAATCCAGTCCTCTTACTTCGCAGGTCCGGCTCTGCCCTTCTCCTTCCATCTCCGTCTCCTCCATTTCGAATCTCCAGCCGCTCCACTTCTCAGTGCGTTCGTTCTTGTCTGCGTCTCTCTTTTGCAGGCAATCGACAGGTGCAGATTGATGATGGAGAGGACGTGCAGGTTCTTTCCGATTTCCAGTCGAGCGTTCGACAGTGCGTGGTTAGCTCGAGCTCCACTCTAGGCTTCTCTATTTTAAGTTTTTTGAGTTCGGGAGATTTCGATCCTACGTGCGCTAGTGTCGATTCTGTGTGCTTGAGTTGCGATTTGGTTTGGGCGGTGCTCCGCGGAAACGGCTGGATCCGAAGTTAGCTTGATTTAGCTCTTCGCTGGGTTTGCAGCTTGTTTCTCTTGGAATTTGCGGTGTTTGTTTGTTATTATAGGTTTCAATGGATAGTGAACCTGGTTTGAACAATTCGGAGTTGGAGACTTGTTAAATTGAGTTCAAACGTGGCCTGGTTTCTTTAGGAAATCAGTTTATGGTTAATCCTCGTAAATCTTCTCCTTGTAAGAGTGGTTACCTATGCTATGGTGGTTACATGTTTGTCTGTTTCTTCCATCGGCCAAAATGATACTTGGTTCAGGTAGGTTCTTTGTTTCGTCTATCATCGCATTATTCTCGTCGTTGGACACATTACAAGCATTATCGCGAGGGGAGTAGACTTAGGGAAATGTGTGGGTTCAATATGCAGATTTTGCGAGTTGTACGTTCATCGGAGCAGTTTTACCATCCCTTGTCTTTCTGTTCTTTGCTAAGCTGGATGTTTTATGCAGGCTAACAGGGGCCTTGGACTCACCGCACATTTAATTGACCACTGCAAATTGATTCTTAAATTTCCCCAAGGCACCAACAGTACCTGGGTCTCTCTCTCTCTCTCTCTCTCTCTCTCTCTCTCTCTCTCTCTCTCTCCATCTGTAGTTTGCTGTTTCTAACCTTTAGTAACCTTCTATGTTTGGCCTCTGTGCAGTACAATGAGCAGTTTAAGATTTTTGAGCCCTTGGAATACAGCTATGATATATGCGAGGCAATACTGTTGTGGGAACAGGTATGTGGAATCATTCCTTCCTGCTGTGCAGATATTCTTTGAGAAGATAAATGTGGCCTAATGTTCCAGGGATGCAGTATCGTAACATGACAACAGTGCTCACTAGAGAGTATCTTGATGCTCGACCGGATGGGTGGTTAGAATATGCAGCAAAAAGAATAGCGCAGCTGTAAGATCCATGCTGCTTAGTGATTTTTGGTTATCTTTATTTGCTTTTGTTGTGTCTAATCACCTGGATTCTTTCAGCAATCACAAGCACAAGGTATATTCATCAGTGAGATATTTGATGCAGGGGTGCAAATAAATGCTACAATCGCACACTTTGTGAGGAACATCTCAATATAATTCTTCCTGCAAAGCCCCCATTTCGCCCCCGACAGTTCCGTAGCTGCGCAGTTGTTGGAAACTCTGGGGATCTGCTTAAGACAGAATTCGGGAAAGAGATTGATGGTCATGATGCTGTCATTAGAGACAATGAAGCTCCTGTTAATGAGGTTCTCTAGCCTCTTTCACTGTTAAGGGGAATTCTTCTTGTTAATTTCTGTGTCATCTGTCATTTGATATCCCCCCCAACACCAACCCCACACACACAAAAACAACCACACCAAAAATGCTCGTAGGGTCATGCTCATATCTGGGTCTTTAAGGATCGAAAAAAGCCAGTTCCTGCTTAGCTTTGGTTAGTAGGCAGCAAACTTTATAATTCCACTTGTTACTGTTTGCATACTTAGGATGGTCAGCATGGTTGGAGTAGGATGTAGGCTGGGAATCATTAATTCATCAGCTTACGCCTTGTTAATTGTTGTGTAGAAATACGCGAAGCATGTTGGTCTGAAGAGAGACTTCAGACTTGTAGTTCGTGGTGCTGCTCGTAACATGGTTAAGATACTCAATGGATCTGGTAGGTTCTGATACCTGTTTCATATGGAGGACTACATATGTGTACAACTCTTTCCTCTCATGCTCTGAAAAGATTCATAACTTTGTGTTCGAATAATGAGCTTCATCTGTTGCAACGCTCACTTTCTCCGTCCTAATCTCCTAAATATTCCGTTTTATCTTGGCACGAATCCTCTTTGTTGCCAAAATTTTGGTTGTTGTGTGGGCTTACAAGATGCACGCTCATTTGTCACATCTTGCCATCCATTGAGGACTAACATGGTCTCGCTCTGCAGCAGATGAGGTGCTCATCATCAAAAGTGTGACGCACAGAGACTTGAATGCGATGATAAAGGTGAGGATCTTGTTAAACATTGGCAACCGAAATTAAATTACCAATAATCTGTTTTTTTTTTTATATGTGTGATTAGTTTCAGTATCTCCTCTGTCAGGTATATATATTTGTTTGTTGGTTAACATCTGTCTCCCGGAGACTAATTTCAGTTCATGCCGTGTCCTTTTATTTTCCCTTGGATGATGTCCAGTTGACAATGTACCACAATTTAGTAATTCTTGCAGTTGCAGTGAATGGATTTTTTGAAGTGTGGTTAACAACTTAATGTTCTCTTGGATTTATTGCAGAGCATTCCCAACCCAGTTTATCTTTTCCAAGGAATTGTGCTACGAAGAGGTGCGAAAGGAACGGGAATGAAGTCTATCGAGCTTGCCCTCTCCATGTGCGATGTTGTTGATATATATGGTTTCACTGTTGATCCAGGATACACCGAGTGGTTAGTGCAATACTGACAATTTTAGCATATTGCTTCATAACCTCAGAATTCGAACTATAACATTTTCGTTTTCACAACAATGTGTGCTGGTGTGTAGATTTATTATCCTGAGTTCTTTGATGATTGAGACTTTTAAGTCTGACATAGCCCTTCTCTCGCACACGTCACCTCATGAGCATCTCAAATGAGCTTGCTTGCTCTTTATTCCTCAGCATGCAATTTGTTTCTGTAGCTTATTTGTTTAAATTGATACTTTCATTTTAATTGTACTTAGCATTTCCTATAATATTGTGTCTAAATTGTCATTTTAATTTTCCTGTTCGTGTCTGGATTTTGAGTCTAAAAGTGGGCAGTCATGTGGTGACTGAGTTTATTGATTGTCAAAATTCAGGAGATGCTCAACACATTCATCACCTTGGCTTCACCTTCTAACTGAAATTCGACTTCTCTCTATCTCTTTCTCCCTCCCTCCCCATATGTCCACAATTCGCTAACTAGCATAATCTTCTTTATTGCAGGACCCGTTACTTCTCTACTCCAAGGAAAGGGCACAATCCCCTTCAGGGAAGGGCTTATTATCAGCTCTTGGAATGTCTTGGTGTATGATACGGAATTTTCACATTCATTTTTCTTTAATGAGAGCATTGAATCATATGATAATCTCCTAGTTTCTGCTTGCAGGTGATTAGGATCCATTCTCCCATGAGAGCCGAGAGGAATCAAGATTGGTCAGATGTGCCGAGTCATGAAATGATAAGCAGGGCTCATGCAGCTGCCTTGCGTCTAAAGAGGAACCAAGCTGGTCAGACTGGTGGATTGGGACAGTTTGGAAGTTGCAAGGTCTGGGGTGATGCAGATCCTCACAACCGTGGGCTCATCTCGGGATCTCCAGACATGAGCAATGTCAGGAGAAACTCGGACTATAGTAAGTGGGAAGTCATGCCTTTTAAGAGCCTAAGAAAAGAGGCTCGGGATCACTACTTCCAAATGGAAGGTGTCTCTCTGTACAAAATGGATGGGAACAAGTTGGATGATCTTGTTTGCGTAAGGCATTCGCTGACGTCTGAGGTATGACTGAGTACTGAATTCTTGCTTCAGGGTCGGCTGAGTACTTGGTGAATGAGCTGGACCAACGGTATTGTCCATTTCCGTGTTGGAGTTCGAGTTTGATGGGATCTCGAAAAGAGGCTTTTCACGCAAGTTGACCCTTTGATATCGGGAGTGATTTTCCTGCAATAGCATCTGACTAGAAGGAAATTCCTCGCTTGTTGCATGCAGAGAAGCGTGGCGTACTTTTGGGTGCATGAAGAAATGAGGATAGTGGTTATGTGTATCATCGACAGATTCCATACAGAGTGCAGGATGGCAAATTCATGGTTTACATTCTCTTAAGAGATAAAATTCGGTTGTACTTCTTTTTTGTTCTAATCTGTTAGATTATGTATTTGCGAGTCCTGATGATGGATTAGGTCCAACAGAGCAACCTATGTCGCCTAGACAGTGCCAGAGGAGCCTCTTTCATTTGATTCTGTGGCGTCACGTAATTATTTTTTCCCCCTTCGGGGTGAGAACTAAGAATGCTTTCTCAGACAGCGTTTGATCATGGCGTCCAGCAAGCTATACAATTAGCATATGCTCAAGAATTTGTTTTGTTGTTCACCCTTCTCTGGGTAAAACTTTAACATGATTAACCGTAGTCATAGTAAACCATGGATTTCTTAATCAGAATCTCTAGTCAACGACCCTCTGCTGATCTCCGGATGAGAGGGATTTAGCCTTAACTTCAGCTAAGGCTTCTAAATAAAAAATGTGATCAATTAATAGACTTAATGATCACTTATCGTGGGCTACTACGCTTTAAATTAAGCCCAGGAATGTTACATCTCGACTTTAACCCAGGAATGAGTTCCCGGAATAGATCAGCAAAGATAAACATGGGTCTAGAGAGTCGAAGACTGTTGAACCATTGTGTTGTCATGGTTTGACTGCAGATCCATTCGTACTTCCGTATTCATGATCCAGCTCGGGAAGGTCGCTCTCAAAGAAGCTTGAATGGAGAGCTCTCACACACTGCTCTGCCTCGTCATCGTTCACGATCAAGGAGATGTTGACCTGCATGATGGGGAAATCAATTGGTATGAAGACTAGAAAAGGCAGCAGGGTCGGTCAGCATCAAACCCCTAATAAACTCCACCGGACTAACAAACTAGCACACATAAAAACCTGCAGAGGTCCAGCCTTACAACAAAATCTTGACCAGATCCTTCACATTATTCGCGAATGATGATACATTTGTACATAAAAATGGAAAATGGAGCTGAACAAGTATTTGACCACATTTCAAGGGCAATCAGAGACATACTGTGTATATCACCTCCAACTTGAAAAGCACGGCATTGGTACTGGTAGAAATATTATTCAAGACATCCAGAATAGCACACGAGAAAAGAACGAAGATGTCTTTAACGATACCTTGGACGCTCCTTGAGAGATCATCTGGACATTGACCCCATTGGTTCGTAGAACATTAAAAACCTGGCACAAAATCCATCAAGAATAAGGAGAACAACAATGAGACTGGGTTAAGAGATGTTTGGCTAATTTGCAGCAGATTATGTGGGTGCGAAAATGCACGGATGAGGCAATAATGGACGACATTCAACAGCAAAAGCGACAACTATTTTGTAGCTGACAAAAGCTAAACATATAATAAGCAGTGCCAGCACATGCAAATGCTACAAATATTTTAAAAAAAAAAAGTGGATTTCAAGTTTCAACAATCAAAAACCAACAAAACATAGATTGAGCTTCAATGTAGCACAGCTCTCACTAGACCAGATCCTTATTTTTCCCTTTCAATGCGTCA
Organism: Rhodamnia argentea; assembly: GCF_020921035.1. NCBI lineage: Eukaryota > Viridiplantae > Streptophyta > Magnoliopsida > Myrtales > Myrtaceae > Rhodamnia > Rhodamnia argentea. The sequence continues at coordinate 22,832,031 of NC_063160.1, forward strand.
TATCATTTCTGGCATTCTAGTTTCCACATTGGTTGCAAAATTGAAGATGCAACTTCGTCGAGGTCGGAGCACATTGTCAAAAGAAGAGAGAACGAAAGTTTCTAACCAAACATCGTTGGTAGACACAAGCAACCACAATGGTCACTATTTACCTTCCACTATAGGAGAAGGCACTATTATACCACCAGACAGTACACCAAACGGAAAGGGGATGACCACCAAATCGGCAAATTGAGTTCAGGCAGTTTTGAACTTTTTGAATCTTTTAACTAACTAGGGTTGTGGCTTGCACATATCTAACCCATGGCCATTTTAAATTATGCAGCAACCAGCAACATGGACGAGCACAGTTGGAAACATCCAACTCACTCGTGGTGTCAGCCAAAGGTGAGACGCTACCTTCTCTAGTATAAGCGATGACCTCTGTACATTCCCAATGAGTGAGATGATTGATCTGCGTTGAAGTAGATTCACCACAGCTATTTTCTCAAGTTCTTCCACGACATGATCAAGCTCCTGCTCAGAAAGATATGCCAGTAACGTTAGAGTGAAGCATTGGGAAGAGGACAACCTACACGAATGCTGCACATGAAACAAGACACTAGTAGTGAGCATGCAACAGAAGGAAGCCAGATCTCAAAGAAATACAGATGACAGGCCGATCTATCAGCTCATCTCCTAAGAAGATTTTAACTTTAAGCATACAATCAAATAGAATGTACTAGACAGGTTCATGCACCCCATTCTAACTTGAAACAATGGATAAGGAGGAACAGTTGAAGTTATGCTTGAAGGACCCCGGAATCATACACTTGCCTGCTGAATCAGCTCTCTGCTCCAGAGCTTGGATGGATCCAGCGTTAACGAAATACTGACTTCACTAGTAGCAACAACGTCCACGGATATGCCCAAATCTTCAAAGGTAGAAAAGACCTACGTGAATGCAACCTCAGGTTATAGAATGACGAAAATAGATCGCCAGAAGCATAAAACTGTTGCCAGCTCTCTTACCTTTGCAAGGAAGCCAAATTGACCAAGCATGCGAGTGCTGACAATATCCAGCATAGTAACATTCCTTTTCAGAACAATGCTAGTCAAAACTGCCTGTAGGTAAAATGAGTTTTAATTTCCTTCGAAGTTTCTAAAAGAACAGAGGTTTAATGCTGCCACAAACCTTACTCATATCCCTTGTCCTGGTTATCAGGGTACCTGGAGCATTGGGATTGTAGGAATTTTTCACTCTTACAGGAATATCACCCTCTCTGGCAGGTCTCATGGACTGAGGATGTAGGACCTAAAGAAGGTAAGAACAATATTACAATGAGAAATATGCTTGTGTCACCCACATAAACTTGCTATGCTATGCCTTTGTCCTCCATATTTTGGTCCATCCCTTATTCCAATGCCTTTTGCCTTCGCAATTGTCGTGCCCAGAGATACATCCGCTCTTATTATGGGGTATATCTAGCTGTACCAGTTTAAATTTAATCGGCACAAACAGAAAACCAAAAAACAGCCTATGACAAGAAATACAAGAAGTTATATACCTTTTAGATCAATTTTTCTCCAAAGAAAGGCCAGAATTTAACTGAGTGAGAATAAATTGTTGACAGTACCTGTGCACCAAAATATGCAAGTTCAGCTGCCTCATCAAAGGTCAAGTATGGTACAGGCTCTGCTCGCGGATATATATTGGGATCGCATGTCAAGACACCATCAACATCTTTCCACACCTGATATACATTCAATTTGTATACACTTTCAATACCATTAGAACCGAATCAGAAATATACAAAACTTCATCAAATTCTTCACATTAAAATGTTCTCCTGCACAGTATATATGCTTACGACTTGCTTGAATTGAATACGGAACAATGCAAGCAATGTCTTTAACAAGCAACTTCAGCATTTGCTGTTATTCACTAACCTGGATCTCGCGTAAGCCCAATGCTTTACCAATAGTGGTTGCCGTCAAATCACTGCCACCTCTACCCAGTGTGGTCACTGCACAAGTTCTCCAGCCCTACATCAAAATAACTTTGATAAACGGTCCTGTTGCACAACCACGTTGAGAGTCTGCAACTACTATGGCCAATACAGCACCTTTCCGAGGAAGCCAGTAACAATCGGGATTGCAGGATCTGTGACCCAATCATCATGTAACCTCTTTGCAACAGCTGGATAAGTTGCTTCCAGGATGTCCGCATTTGTGAAGTCGTCAGTGGTAATAAAGCCAATCTCAAAGGCATCATACTGGAAAGGAAGCCAGGATAATAGGTAATTTCAATTACCTTGAAAGAAGGCTTTAAAGAAAAGGTCGTAGTTACGTAAAAGAGAAGGCTTTAAAGATCTACACAAAATCTTGGTTGTGAAAATTCCAAAAGAAAGGCACATGGAAAACGAACTTGGACCACTAACATTTAATTATTGATGTTATCATCTATTGCCCTATCCCAAGTGTCTAATCTAGTTATACTTCTCTAGACCAGCTAGGCAACAACAAAAGCATAATCCATAAGAAAACAGAACATACTTGTCGGGCCTTTACTCCTCTCTTATTTAGATAGGCAGCAAAAATCCTCGTGGACATGCATTCCCCGAAAGAAACCAAATAATCTCTAGTCCGTAATGTGAGCTCCTTCATCATAGCAATTCCCTTCAGAAGTTGATCCAATTCTTCCAGATGAGCTGCAAGGAAGATCATCAATGAATATCAACAGGCTAAGGAAATATCCTTAAAGGTGAGTCCATGGACCCTACCATGAAATATCCCCATATTTTACATTTGGATTAATTAAAAGTTCAAGATACACTAGCCATTAGATAGAACACTTCCAAATGATCATGTCATCAGAAATTGACAAGAAAATACTCCAAATTGACCATACATGGATTATATCAAAAATTCTGACTCAAAGGTCTAACGTTGTTCAGGAACCTGAATCACATGTGCTCAATAGACAGTAAGAATTTGTAAAGTCAAACTTCCCATCTATTTTCAATGACACATGATAACTTCATTAGACAAATACTGATCTTAAAAGGCTACTACAGATGATAAGGGAACTTACTTGCTATTATTGATTCGTCAACTCCAAGCTCCTTCACAGTCCTACAAGTGATGCAAGTCGAAGGACAGTAAGGAAAAGTCTTGCATGTACTAAGTTCTTTCAAAAGGAAGGAAAGGATGTCCATACCTAAGATGGAGTTCCTTTATAAAGCTTAGCTCATCAATGCAGGACACGTTAGTAACACCACAACTGACAGCCTTCTCTCCAGCCTGAGATGAAGTACATACATTTTCAGCTTTGGCTAAAACTCGAGCAGTTTCTTGAAATTGTGAAGCGATGGGAACGATGGAACTGATTTACATCCCTCTAAGCAGAAAGGGAGAATCTGAAACATGGTGCAAGAAATTGAAATGAACTGAGAACTGACGTATACCTGTAAAAGCTTGTTTGTCGTCTTTCCCATCGCGGATAGAACAATCACAGGCCTCTCACTGGGAAAGCTGAGGATAAGATCAGCAACCTCTCTCATTCTCTCAGCAGAAGCTACCGAAGAGCCACCAAATTTCATGACACAGGTCAGTTGATTCTCAGAATCACTGAAGCTTTGAGTTAAGGTCGAGCTTTTCTCTAGGACGTCTACATTTGCTCCTGCACAGCTCACTTGGAAAACTCTGCTCCTACAAGAGTTCTTTAAGCTCCTAGGCACTGATGAACTCGAACCAACAGAAATCGCAAAATGAAGCCGCTGAGGCAGTACGGATCTTTGTTGCAAAGAACTCCCCCAAGAGAGAGAGTTGGAACTGGAAACTTTAGCACCAGTAAAATGCAATGCCGTGGCCATGTCGAAATCAGCTAGAGGACCGAAGCTGCTTGACCGAGATTGTGTCGACAAATTTACAAAATAATGGTATGAAACTCTCTAATCCTGATAGATCGCAACACCTAGAGCAAATTATCAAAAGAATCCTCTGGTTAACAGCTCGAACTCAAAACTTCCTGCAAACAACAAGAGTTTACCGCAATAAAGTCCGTAGAAGAAGTAGAGCAATCAGACAAGTTGACAACAAGCTGACAACAGCGGGACAACGAAACCAGAACCAGTGCTTCCCCCCGTAATACCAAAACAGAATTTTGCAGATTGATGTCGCTTGATCAAACAGAAAAAAAACTCATCGAACGGCGTCCGGTCCGCTCAGTTTGCGTCAAAAAACAACGTTACCTTCTAATTTCGTTTTTCCCTTCCCTATCATTCAGCGCCCACAAATCCCGTACAAAACCGTCACGAACTGGAACACAAGCTCGTAAATCGCCACCGTAACCTCAGCAACCGTGAACGTACCTCGAGATCAACCACGAAAAGGAACGAAATGCAGAGCCTCCTCCGAGCGAAAACGAGCACCGAAATGAATGGATCCGCTATGCGCACCGATGCTTCGGAAGCTCGAAGGTCAGCTCGCTGACCTCGAGCTGCGCAGATGAATCCGCGGGAGAATGCGAGAGAGAGAGAGAGAGGAAGAAGGCGAAAGCTAGGCGGCGAGCGAGAAGCCAATCTTCTTCCGTCTGCTTGGAATCGAAAACGTGTTGTTCGTGGAGTTCGGTCGCGCATTTGCCATTTTTACGGGCTCCTTCATCAGAAACCCTCGTGCGGATTCCCGTTGGAACGGACGGCTGAGATTAGACCACTGACGTGACCCACCCGGCTGAGAAATGCTCGCCGCGACCCGCGTCTACAGTAATCGGTGTCCCGCGGGCGCCTGAGATTGCGTAACGCGAGAATCGGACGGCGGGCAGAGAATCTATCTGGCGGGCGCGAATAAAATGGGCGCGACTGATTTTAGTGGGAATTAAATTGTCAACCGAAGCTGACGTGGACGCTGGCGACATGGTAGATGGCGGGACCCACATCAGTCTCCCACTCCCACTTTCCGCGTCCTGTGGGTGGGCATCTTGTGTTTCCATGTTGTTTCGCGAACCAAGACAAAACGCTGTGTACTGGACGATCACGACAAATCTCTTGTCAATTCGTGCTCAAGTTCAAAAATAAATTACTAAACTCGAAAATTAATAATTTAGACAACACTTTTCTAAAAATAATCATAAAGTAACTTGTATTTTTCCCTGTCCGAACATACCAGTACATAACATGGCGCATTAAAAGGTTTGATTTTTTTTAAGTAGTTTCCAGCCAAGAGAATTTGGACACATGTGATTTTGGCCTTTTTTTTTTGTTGTTATGGGGCGGAATTTCAGACTAATCAATATTGGATTTGATAATACTTATCTAATTGAAAAAATCCAGGCGGGCAACCGACTCCTACATATAGTAAAAGTGAGGTTGTATCGGATTTTGGCAATTCTAATCGTCCTTAACTTGGCTGAGTTGGCAGGCTCTGCGAACTCATTTAGTTTGTTGAGTTGGCATTACAAAAAAAAAACACAAGTTTGGTATTTTGAGTGCTTCACGGAATTTCCCCATATAAGAAATTGCAATTTTGGCATAGTTGCCATAATCACAGCAAGTAAAACTGTAATTTTTTTCGACCGAAAAAAAAATGTAATGTTTTTCACTTCCTGTTTTTGCCATTTAGTTTGAGTTTCACATATATTTAATCCCATACATATTAGTTGGCAGTTTGTGAAAATTAAAAATTACCTGTTACGTTAAAAGAGATAGATTGTATTGTTTGCAGATTATGATAAAATGAAATTAACAATCGATACAGTAATAAATAACAGGGGAAAAAAAAGTGAGTGGGACTTCTTCTCTTGCGTTGCCTAGTTTTGTAGATGTTATTTTTGTCATAATAGATGCGAATCTATTTTTTATTTTTTAAATCCTCCGATCGTACCCAGCTGCTTCGACCTCTGCACATCACTTGCTATCATCTGACACTCCCCGTAGTGCCTCGTGTCTGTTGTCTCATATGTCGCCCTGTCGATTGGCTTCTTTGTTGTCGATGTAGTGTACGTAGATTAACCACCCCTCTGAATATTCTTGTTAAGATTCCATCTATTTCGCGAAAAATATTTTTCTTTTTTTGACATTTGTATCACTTAGGAAACTAAGTCAATAAAAAAAATTATGCGTAAATTAAGTAAAATAATTCCATCTTTAAAGAATTAAAAATCAATTTTCCAAATATGACTAAATATCATCAATCGTCGTTTAGACTAGAAACTCTGAGTATTGACTCGAGAACCCCTCTCATTCCCGAACCCTAGGCAACAAACACAGGACTACAAGCTTGGCCTGAGTACACTGTGTACCATCAAGGCCAAACCCAGGTCCATATAGGTCAAGCCCGAAACCCCCGATGCCCAAGTTTAGGTCCTCAAATGTTGGGCTCGTGACTTTAGTGCTCGTGTCGGGACCTTGGCATTGGAGCCCAGTCTATAAAGGTATGGCCCAAGATTGTGGGGCTCGTGCTCGGATCCTTAGCAACCAGGCTTAGATCCATTAATGTGACATCCTGAAATTTTGACGTCTATAAGAAAAATCATAAATTCCAGTTTGGAAAATAAATTTGGATTTTGAGAATTTAAGAAACGATGATTGATTGTTTCGAGAAAAAATCAAGTTTGAATAGTCAAACGTTGACTCGTAGTATCGAGACCCTTTCCGTGAAAATTTAGCCTTAACCGAACCCTAAATGTGAAAATACCATTTTTGCCCTTAGTCGATTTAGCCAAATGATTACTGGTATAATTTTGCCAATTTACCAAAATGCCATCAGATTTTTGCACTATAATACAAAATTTAAAGTTGATGTGAGGTGATGTGGGCCCCTCCCCTTGTCATGTTTTTTTTTTGGGCCGCCCCTCCCTTACGTCTCTTTTTCTCTCTCTCTACTTTTCTTTTCTTCCCCATGTCAGCAGGCTGACATCAACGGCTGACCTCCTCCCCAAGTTTTTCTTTTTGACTTATTCCACACACACTCACTCTCTCACCCACACGCGAGAAACCCCCTACCCCGGGCGCCCCCCTCCCTCACTGTTCATCATCTTCTTTCTTCTGTTTTCTTTCTTTCCTCCTCCGACAGCCCCTCAACGCCGACGCCCGACCACCATCACCACCACGCCTCACCGCCGTCTGTCCTCGCCGCCGCGCCAGCCGTCGTTCGTAGCCGCCAGCCGCAGACTCAGGTGGTCGGGAGTCCTGCGGCTAACCCACACCGTCGCTGCCTTGCCGACCCGTCGTTGCCCACCCCACCGCCGTGAGCCGAGCCCAGCCGATCCGAGACCCGCCGTGCGGAGCCGCGAGTTCCGTCGGCCGCGAACCACCCCCGAACCCAAACCCGAGAGATCCTGCGCGGTCGGCCGCCGTGAACCTGTGAGCTTCAGCCAGTTAAGACCAACGGCCCTCCTCCGCCCAAACCTCAGCCGCGTCGCGCCTCCACCTGCCGTGCTCCAACAGCCTCGATCCAGCCCCGCGAGTCGCCGCTACCCAGCCCTGACGCTAGTCGAGAACCCCAGATCCAAAACCCCCCAACATCCGACGCCGGACCCGCGAGATTCCGAAGCCGAGAGCCCCAGCCATGCCGACCGCCAAGCCACCTGCGAGCAGCTCAGCTCGTGACCCGAGACCCGACCGGAGACTGTGGCTGACCCAATCCGAAGCCCTCTGCCCTTGCACCCGAAAACCGACCCGACCCGATGGCCCTGTGACCTTAGCTCATGAGATCCGGACCCAAACCGTACCGCCACGGGCTTCGCACGTCTCTAGACGCTCGTGAACCCCATGCGTTGTCGTGGGCATCACCGACATTCCCGAGTCGTCACCGAACTATAATTTAGTTTGTGAATTAATCCTTAATATCTTATTATATCGTTAATTGTCATTAGTATTAATTTAATTAATGTTAATCACGGGATAATCAGCTGGAGCCGAGTGGATCGTAAATTGTCAGACCGGTTAATTAAAATGGGCTTAATTAATTGTAATCGAATTAATTTATTATAGTCGGGCTAATTAACCGTGATCGGGATAATTGATAATTAATTATTATTATCGAATGGCTACTGGATGATTATTAATTGATTGTTGTGTGCATTGGGTGTGTATATATGTATATATATGCGAGAATTAATAATCATGTATCAGATACAAAGTCTAGTGGATAAATTATGCATTCGTATAACCACGTGTGAAATTAAATTACGTATTTGAGCATGAAAAATGGCATGAGGCCGAGTTTTTAAGCACAACCGTATGAGCATTGAATTAAATGCAAAGATAAAAATTGGTTGGTTGCCTGGCATGCTTGTGTAATCACATGATGAATGCATGATATGATTGTGCCGGCGAGAGTTCGGAATCACATAGCTTATCGTATGCCAGATATGATCGTGCCGGCGAGAGTTCGAGATCACACGACTTATCGGTCCCACGACGGTCGGTACAGGCGGGAGTTCGGATTCACACAACTGGTCGGATGCCGGTCGTGGCAAGTCGTGGACTGATGCTCTCTATAGGAATGCTTGATATGTCTATGTTGATGGGAGTTCGGAATTACATGGCTTATCGACCACCGTTGTCGAAGGAATGGGATGAAGTCCGGTCATGCTGAAAAAACACTAATTGTCTAGTGTGCTGAGCACCAACCGCTCAGTGTGCCGGGCCGATTGGACTTTAATAATCGGAACACGTGTGGTATACTATGTACGCAAGTCGCAACGAATGTTTCGGTTGTATGTCTTGGTTTGTGTGATTGTTAAGTCGTGTCGAGTATTTCATATGTGTGAACTAATGTGGGGTAAGCTTGCATATGATTGGTGTTATACTGTTGGATTGTGCCTGTTCTCGTGATAGCTAGAGCGTTGCGTAGGTCGCATAATATTGATCCGTTATTGATGTTGTCTTGCAAGTATAGGGTGTCGTAAGTGAATCAACGCCCTAGTCGGACTTAGGCGTTGACTCACTAAGATTTATTTCTCACCCCCTTGTCGTGACACCTTTTCAAGACCGAGTTAATAGAGCGGCGCTCGGTCAAGTTCGAAGTTCCTATTCACCAGTCATTTGGTATTATTCGATATCAAATACCATCCCATTCCAGGTCCGGACCGAGTTTGGGAACGTCACGAGACAACATTGTGGGTTAAGGAGGGGTTGGGGTACCTAGTACCCCACCGCTTTGCAGCCTGGCATGTGAGTCAAGGCGACTTTCTCTACAGCCTGATCCCGGGATTCCAAGGGCCGCCAACTACGACCCCTAGATTCCATGCCCGGAACTTGATGGATGTTGATATGCTTGATGGGGAAGCAGTGGACCCAACTTAGACTCGGATTACGATTTGATGACACCGCCTAGTTACGGCTCCCGAGTAGTGTAGGTGGTGCCCTTTTTTAGAAACGTTTGGATGTGGGTGCCGAGGGTAACGTAGCCCATCTTTTGAAGTAGATATGACTTTAACCTTGCCCCGACCTACCTATCTTTTTGTTAGTCTTAGAGAGCCGCCTCGAAGTAGGGGGTTGTTTATGTATAACTCTGTAGGGTTAAAGATTATCTGCTAATGTAATGAAATCTTTTGCTGTTGAACCGTTGTTGTGTATCCCGCTTTATTATCCATGCTTATTGTGTTGTCTAGGAGTAAATTATTTTTGCATGCATAATTAAAGAGTAAAACAAATGGATCAATAATATATCTTAGACGTTATCCTTTGTGACTTGAGGCGTTTAGGTAGGGTTGTTGCGGGTCAGGGGATCAAGGCATGACAATTAAGGTCGGGCTCCGGTCCATAGAGGATGGGCTTGAGATCCTAGTGCACGTGTGTCAAGTACATCAAGGTCAAGCTTGGGTCCATCGCACTCAGGCCTTGGTCCATGGCAGTTGCACTTGAGTTGACATAGGTCGGGCTCAAGACCCCGCAGCTCGTGCCCAAGTCCAAGTTAATCGGGGCCAATTCCCGAGCCCTAGTGCCCGTGCCTGAGTCCTCGACGCCCAAGCTCAAGACCACAGAGCCCATGCTTGGATCCCCGCAGCTAAGTTTGGGCCACTGAGGCCATGGCTTGGGATTTCGGTGCCCGTGCCTAGGTCGGCCCCGGGATCTTGACACCCATGCTCGGGTCACCAACGCATTGGCCCGTGTCCCCACTCCAAGGGGTCAAGTCCTCGATGCCCGGGACATGGGTTTGCGGTGGTCAATTTGTGACCTTGGGGCCCACATCCAGTTCCATCGAGGCCAAGCCATCAAGTCGAGTCCCGGTTCTTGGCACCCACGCTTGAGTCCATTTAGGCTTGGCTTGGGACTCGGTGTCAATACTTGAGTCTTTGACTGTTCATACGCTAGTCACTAACTCTTGAATCATTTATGTCTAATTAAGAAAATCATATCAAATTTTCGTTACTACACGACAAAAAATATATATCTCCCCCACACATCCATCCTGAAATTTGGGACGAAATCAGTACAAGCATTCAGTAGTAGAGCAAAAATCTATCGAGTGTAGACACGAGGAACAAGTCGAATACTGCATTGACACGCAAAGGAACATTCCACCATCGCTCAGGCACTTGACTCTTGCGTTGCTGGATAAAAGATTCTGAAACTCATCACGTTGCAGTACAGAAGCCACGCCGCCCGCGGTACACCCGGAAAGAACAACCCAGAGTACCAAAAGATTAATCAATAGGAAAACGAAGAGCAAAACCATAAGGTTTCAGAAGATGCGCAAGAAAGAAGGAAAGATGCATCGAGACGCTCGCGGTTGGCGGTGAGGGCGATCTCTTTAGGCTCCATTTCATCCTCCATTGTCGGAATATGATTAGTCGGCTGGCGATAATGATTGGCGATGGTTGGAGGAGACTACGATCACGCGGTGGCCTAGGAAGCAATAATTGAGTGAGTCCCTCATCACTCTATTGTTGGAAGATAGCATGATTTGTAAAATTATATTAATTTTTTTATTATCCAATTCGACTTATCCGACTCATGTCATGGACAGATTTATCCGGTTTGGAGGATGTCGCCAAATACCGGATGTGATATATATATTATCTTATTCGGACTCAAACTCAATCTATCAAACATAATCGAAATGCCTATGGGAAAGTATGACCGAGTTGAAATACCTTTCACCAAATGTTGAGATTTGGTTTTTTGTGAATCTGGTTTGGCAGCATTCAGAGATTCAGATAGGAATTGGATTGTGCAACAAGGTCAAGAACTACTAAATCTAAAATAAAAGAAAATAAACAGTTTGGTTGGCGATCGTGGATTCCTTCTACTATACACGCTGACTTTCATAGTCTTACGACAAAGCACAATCGCTCATAGTCAGTTAATAAAATTATAGATGACTACAAATGCATTTCCATAACTTTAGGCCTCATGATTGTACATCGACCTTATTCGTAGGCAGTAACAACTCCTCAAGTGCTACGTGACTTAACCATCGGTGTCTTCATCTTCAGTCAACATCTTCACTTTATTTTCTTTCTTCATATCTCGCGTCAATACTCACCCAACTTTATCAACTGATTATCGTCGACCAATCTCCATCAAATGTCGATAGCTGTACACCACATTCGTCAATAATTGTCGTTAGCATCACAAGTATTTCCATTATCGGTAGCTCATTGATAATTAAATCGCATTCGACACCGAGTTTTATATTAATCTAGATTGGTCATTTGTTGATTACAAAAACTTAAGTCATTTCATGATGTTAGTACACCGTTACGAAGAACTTATAATCAAAGTAATAATTAAAAGATTAACCAAGCTTTTACGAGTGATTTGCGGGGACAAGATTTTAATACGGGATAAATAAAATAAATTCAAGCTTTGCATATGAGAAAGGAAATTGGAATATCATTGGGAAAACGTCGAAAGTAAGATGGTTCAAGAAATGGGACATATTAAGTAGTAATTAATTTTTTTGGATAAGTTAAATATTGCTTAAATTTAAAATTGACCCACCAAAAACAATACACATGTCGCGGCGCTTGCAATATAACTAGAGGAGGCAATCCAGGGCCGTAAGCCTAATGAATGAAGTCATCACCCCCATCGCTCGTGGGGCACCTTCGTCCATCTTCTTCAGAAACCGCTACTCCACCAATGCCAACGTTGTTAGCTTGTTCAGCAAGTACGTGGACAGAACCAATGTCTGGTCTTGGAATTCGGTCATCGGTGAGTTGGCTCGCGGTGGCGACTCGGTTGAGGCTCTTCAAGCCTTCGCGTCAATGCGAAAGGCCTCGCTCAAACCCAACCGCTCCACGTTCCCTTGCGCCATCAAGTCCTGCTCTGCCTTGCTCGACCTCTTCTCCGGAAAACAGGCCCATCAGCAGGCTTTGAAGTTTGGGTACGAGCCTGACCTTTTTGTTTCGTCGGCTCTGATTGATATGTACTGTAAATGTGGCGATTTAGGGGATGCAAGAAAGGTGTTTGATGTAATTCCTCAGAAAAATGTTGTCTCTTGGACGTCGATGATTGCCGGGTATGTTCAAAATGACGAGGGGCGCGAAGCGTTGTCTCTTTTCAAAAAGTTTTTGGTCGAGGAGAGTGAGTGTGCCCGAGATGCGGAGGTTTTTGTCGATTCAGTGGCCATGACTTCTGTGCTGTCAGCTTGTTCTCATGCTTCCAATGAGGTAACTACCAAAGGGGTTCATGGGTTTGTTGTCAAAAGAGGTTTTTATGGGGTTGTGGGCGTCGGGAACGCTTTGATGGATGCGTATGCAAAGTGTGGCAAGTTGGCTGCATCGAGGAAAGTGTTTGATGAAATGACTGAAAGAGATGACTTTTCCTGGAATTCAATGATTGCGGTGTATGCACAGAATGGAGATGCGGCAGAGGCTTTGCAACTTTTCGCCAATATGATAAAGGATGGCGACAGTGATTACAATGCCGTGACACTTTCTGCTGCCTTGTTAGCCTGTGCATGTTCTGGGGCTCTACGTGCAGGAAAGTGCATACATGATCAGGTACTTGGAATTTGTCTATCTAGATTTAAATACAACTTTGCAAATATTTTTTTATCCCCAGATTAGCCTTGAGGAAATATGTTTCCTGAGACAAATGAGTTATTGTCAATCTGAAGTTCGATTTTGTTGAAACCTTGTGCCTTACATAGGTTATGAAGATGGACTTGGAGGACAATGTGATTGTGGGCACCTCTATCATTGACATGTACTACAAATGTGGGAGAGTTGAGATGGCATGGAGGGCATTTGATCGCATGAGGGACAAAAATGTGCGGACATGGACCGCAATGATTGCTGGTTATGGAATGCATGGCCGTGCCAGAGAAGCTTTAGAAGTTTTCTATGAGATGATTAGAACTGGAGTTAGACCTAATTATGTGACTTTTGTATCAGTTTTAGCTGCTTGCAGCCATGCTGGTCTAGTTGATGAAGCTTGGCGTTGGTTTAGTTCCATGTTTCATGAGTACAACATTGAACCTGGGATTGAGCATTATGGCTGCATTGTTGATCTTCTTGGGCGCGCTGGATATGTCAGTAAAGCCTATGAGCTAATCAACGGAATGAAGGTGAAACCAGATTTTGTTGTTTGGGGTTCTTTGCTTGGTGCCTGTAGAACTCACAACAATGTCGAGCTTGCGGAACTTGCAGCGAGGAAGTTATTTGAATTAGACCCAGATAACTGTGGTTACTATGTATTGCTTTGCAACATTTATGCTGATGCTGAAAGATGGGAAGATGTGGAGAGGATGAGAACAATAATGAATGGCCGCGGGCTAGTCAAAACACCTGGGTATAGTTTGGTTGAACTAAAAGGTAGGGTACACATGTTTTCAGTTGGGGACAAGGGGCACCCTCAGCATGAGAGGATATATGAGTACTTGGAGAAAATATATGTGAAATTGAAACAAGCTGGTTATTTACCCAATATCACATCAGTTGTCCATGATGTCGAGCATGAAGAGAAGGAAATCACCCTTCAAGTTCACAGTGAAAAATTGGCTGTTGCCTTTGGGATCATGAATTCAGCTCCTGGTACAGTCATTCATATCATTAAGAATCTCAGAGTTTGTACTGACTGTCACACAGTAATCAAATTGATCTCCAAGATATTTAATAGAGAAATTGTGGTAAGAGATGCAAAAAGATTTCACCATTTTAGAAATGGGCTGTGTTCATGTGGAGACTACTGGTGATGGGTGGGAAATTGAGAGGCAAATGAAGAATGGGAAACACAAGATTCTGAGGAACTCATTTTTCGATGAGGATGATGAAAGAACATCAGAGAAACTCGAGTCTAGGGGAACAATCACGGGTCATGCACAGTATATAGTATGCAGAATCTAGAAAAGGAGAGAGTTCTCGATGCTTGGTGGGGAAAGTTACTGCAAGGGCTGCTTTGAATGCCACACTTTTTCCAGAATCAAAATGCCATGATCTGTTTTTGTTTTGTCTTTGGTATGTGAGTTATAATCCAAGATGGTTATTGCTTCTGAAGTGGAAACTGTCTTTATCTAAGAGAAGTGATTTCCACATGCACAGCAATATGAGTTTACACAAGCAGTTCAACGAAATCATAGTAACATCCTTCATTCATTGTCAAATTCACACACCCAACAGGCTGTACTTTCCTAGACAGGTGAATAACCAGGATATGTTCTCCAAAAAATTGCTTATGAAGTCAGAAATCTGGAACAATCAGCAACTCTTCCCAGCTATGGAGAGATTTCTGGAAACTGTGAATTCACAAGAGATTTCTTGGGCCTGTCAGTTTCTGTGGCTATTGCTCATGAGCTCTGGTGTGTGTTATCCTCTGGAGCTAAAAATTCATCAGCCTTCTTAAAGCAATGCGCTGATTCCAAGTACCAACACTTCATCTGCAAGTATATATTTGGGACAGACTAAGCCTCGAGGCGCCTCTAATTGGCATCGGACAGCTTGAGACGTAAGCTCTTCTGCGGACTCACTCACTCTGTCAACGGTTCTCAAGGAAATGCGTACTGAGTATTTGCTTTTGCAAGTATATACTGACTTGGTTGTTTTCAGAGGGGGCTAAATTTTTTTTTTAATTTCCTCAGAAACACTCTGGAAAGCTCTCAGATGGAGCATTCCATTCTAAGATTCCATTCTAGAATTTGGACAGCGTCCCTCCGTCCCAGCTGCGTGAAGAATTTCGACGTAGGATGAGTAATTGCGATCTTTGATTAAATCAAGTAATTAAGTGAAATATTAACTTTTTTTTTGTGGTTGTTAATGTTGGTTGGTGTATGTGACATTCCGGCATTGAAAAGACAGTACTGATGCGTTTCCCCAGAAATGAGCACGTGAAAATTATCAACTTACATGCAAACTGGATAAATCTAAAGGAAAATTTCAAAAAAGGTTCTCAAGTGCCCTCATTTTCTCAAATAAAAGCTTGAAGTGAACTTTATTTCAAATAAGGGCCTCAAGTGTCTTAATTGTGTCAAAGGAGGATCAGAAGTGCATATTGTTTCAACTAAGGATATAAAGTGACTATATTAGTCTAGAAAAAAGGACCTGAGTCATTTTAGCTAGGGATATTTTGATCATTTACTATTTTATTTTATTTTATACTTTTTCTGTTTTTTAAGAAATTTTGAAAAACAACAATTTAAAAAAAAAAAAAAAAGAAAGGATGAGCACAGGCAGAAGGTCGTGTTTTTTTTTTTTTAAATTTTCTGTTTTTGTTTTAATTTAATTAAATTTATATTTTTATGAAAATACCCTCTACCCTCCCGAAAATTTGGCCTACCAGAAGGCCAAATCCTTATTTGAAACAATTATAATAACTTCAGGCCTTTTTTTGAAACAATCAAGGCAATTCACGCCTTTATTGGAACAAAGTTTATTTCGAGTCTTTATTTGAAAAAATGAGGGTACTTAAAGCCTTTTTTTTTTTTTTTTAATTTTCCCTACGTGGCATTCTTGAAGACTGAGTCAACGGGAGTGTGCCACGTGGTGGGCGTTGACTTTCAAAACAGCGGAGACTCTACGTGTCAGCGGCCGGAGAGTGTCAAAATCGCAATTCTCGGAAAGGGAGGATCGCGTACGCGATTGGAGTGGAGGGATACTGTCCACTTAGAAAGCAATAACAGAAAACTGAATCGAACATTTGCACAACATCAAATCAAATAAAAAATATAAAAAAACCCCTCAATTCTAAGTCAGCCATTTCTTTCTCTGGCGCTCTGAGCAATGTCCGTCGATTGCAGCCATGGCGCTTGCGGAGAACTTGCGCCAATCGCTGATTCCCGGCTTCCTCTACGCGCCCAGAGCCCTTGCCGAGGAGAGGATGCTCGGGGCGGGCCCCGCCGCCGCATCCTTCCCCGCGTTGGTGGAGAAGCAGAGGAGTTTCGTGATCCCGTCTCCGAGCGAGCCCAGGAAGAAGATCCAGATGTACTCGCCGGCGTTTTATGCCGCTTGCACCGCTGGAGGCAGCCTCTGCTGTGGCCTTACCCACATGGCCGTCACCCCTCTCGACCTCGTCAAGTGCAATATGCAGGTCAACCAGCTCGATGCCTTTGTTCACCTTGAGTGGATAGATGAGATCCCCATAACTGTCGTTTTCTCCTGTTTACCGGTGGCCGCATTCAGATTTTCCGGGAGATTAACGAACGGTGACGCTTCATTAAGTTTTTCATGCTGTGTAGAATGTTGAGATGAGTGGAACATCAACATTTGGGATGTATTAGTTTGGATTTGTGATGTATATTTCCTTTTCAAAGGAACACTTTGTGTCACGCACACAGCTGTAAGGGCACCTTTTGTTTGCGGGTGTTTGATGCTCGACCTTTTTACCAGTAGTTAAATCTTGTGAAATTTCTTACTTAGGGACAATTCTCTAGATGTTGAAGGCATGAATTACTGATTGAATTGGTTCCTTGTGTTCCTAATTGGAAGGGACCATGTCAATCTTTGTTTCACAAATGAGTACTGCTGTTTCTCATGTGACAGCCGTCGTAGAGATTTTGCTGGTACAGATTGTTTTTCAACACAATCGGTGTTTTTTTTTATCGGCTTGCACTATTCGTTTAGAACATCTATTTCTATTCCATCATGGGTTTCTTTCTCCCTTAATGCTGGGCATTTTCATTCCTGTTGGAATGAGTGGGTACTATGGTGGACTTGTAGGCAAGTCGTGAATATTCACTATGTTGTTTATTTTTTGTGTGCTAAACGAATTTGGGAAACTACTGACTGTATTCCATATTCTATTTTCAACTGTTAGCTGCAAAGTTCTTCCTTGTTAAAAAGTATAGATTTTAAACTGAGGTTATTTTCATTGAAATTCCAGATCGACCCTTCGAAGTATAAGAGCATCACATCTGGTTTTGGGGTGTTACTGAAGGAGCAGGGAGTAAGAGGCTTTTTCAGGGGTTGGGTGCCTACTCTACTTGGTTATAGTGTTCAAGGTGCCTGCAAGTATGGATTCTATGAATTTTTCAAGAAATACTACTCTGATATTGCTGGACCAGAGTTTGCATCGAAATACAAGACCTTGGTCTACCTCGCCGGCTCTGCATCTGCTGAGGTGATTGCAGATGTCGCTCTTTGCCCATTTGAGGCTGTAAAGGTCCGGGTGCAAACTCAGCCTGGTTTTGCAAGGGGTTTATCAGATGGATTTCCCAAGTTTGTTAAATCTGAGGGTCCTCTTGGGTATGTTTAGAACTGTTTTGCTAAGTAGTTGATTAAAGAGATGTCATAACATCCAATGCAAACCCTCAGTTGGTAACTTGCCCCTTTTTGCTTGGAAATAGGTTGTACAAGGGCATTGTTCCTCTCTGGGGTCGTCAGATTCCATGTGAGTTTTCTCAACATTTGTACTTCTTCCAATCTTGTTGAAATAGTTCTTACAAACTGTTTTTAAGCTAATCTCTCACATCCACTTGCTCATTTGTATGGTGGTTTTGTCCATGTTTCTCCATTATTTATGGTTATGCTGCATGGATTGATGATCAATCTGCATTTATAGTAAAGTCCACACAGCTAGTCCCATGAAGCGGGAAAAAAAAGGCTTGTTCCTGTCATGTTTATTGCTTGTTTTCAAGAACTAGGCCAGTTTTACTAGAAGTTACATTCTTTACAATGGACAAGATCCCTGCTTTTCTTGTTATGTTGGAATGAATTACATTGACTCTGAGGGATTCATCTATGTCTGTACTTGGTCGAACTAACTAATTGATAGTTTAAAGATGACTTGTGGGCACTTGGACTTGCCTCAAGCTTCACTGCTGCTTGTTTAATCCCCGAAAGGATGGTTAAACATTTTTCCATTTTGTCCTTATGTTGCGTCAGTTGCTTCATACTTGTCTCATGCATTTTGCAATCCCTAGTTTCTTTTACCGGTAAAAGGTTGGTTCCTGTAGCTTTGTCTACTGTTCGTACCAGAATTACATTGAGTTGGCTAGAGCTTAATTTTATTGTGATAGCATCTGCGAGTTGAATATCTTGAATGAGATGGCTTGCAGCATCACCCTGGGTTTCGGCTGTGAATTAGTTCTACTTTCCCGGGGAGACTTGTAGAGGCATGCACGTGCTCCTTAATTCATTTTGGCATTGAGTCTTAGTTGTCACTTGTGAGTTATCAGCATATGCATCAATTATCATGATGACAGAGAAGTTGAGTCTTTCGAAACTTTGTTAGTGTGCTTCCCCCACAATTTACGTGATGTCAAGGTAGTGGAAGATCTAGCAGCGTGTGCTTTATACTTCTCTTGAGTTAGCTTAGTGTTTGTTAGCTGTTAATGTCGTCTAACAATGCTTTCTGCTGCAGATACAATGATGAAATTTGCTTCTTTCGAGACCATTGTGGAGCTAATTTATAAACACGCCATTCCCAGACCTAAAGATCAGTGTAGTAAAAATCTGCAGCTTAGTGTGAGTTTTGCAGGCGGATATGCCGCCGGAGTCTTCTGTGCCATTGTGTCTCATCCGGCTGACAACCTCGTCTCCTTCCTCAACAATGCCAAAGGGGCAACTGTTGGTGATGTGAGTGTTCTGTCGTTACTTTAATAGTTGATTTTCCCCAGTGCCCCTGCTTCCGTGCTGATCCCTTTCCCTCTGGTCACGCAGGCAGTGAAGAAGATTGGTTTATGGGGTCTCTTCACTCGTGGACTTCCTCTGCGCATTGTCATGATTGGAACTCTTACTGCGGCCCAGTGGGTGATCTATGACGCCTTTAAAGTTTTCGTGGGACTGTTAGTTCTTCTTACCTGCAGCTCTGCATATTCCATGTTCTTTGGATTGCATTTCCTTGCGTTTTGTTAAGGGGTCGTTTTGTTTTGTCTTAGGCCAACCACTGGTGGTGTTGCCCCTGCTGCTGCCCCTGCTGGGCTTGCAAAGGCTTAGACTGTGGAAAGATCAAGATCGATACCGATCATTTTTCCACGACTCCTCTTTGAAAGTAATAATGATAGGATTAAGGAAGGTGCTCGAGCTCTTAGGCGATCCGGGTGAATTTTTGACAACTAGAATTCGTGTCTTTCCATTGTTAAAGCATCTTGGTTTCGCCATTGGGTCTGCGGTATCGTCTATTGGTCCATGAAATAGTCTTTGTATGTGAGTCAGATGAGAAAATTTGGACCCAATCGATATTATAGCCTAGGACTCAATAATGGGGTAGATGTGGGTGGATTGTACATTCACCTGTCTGCCAACTTTGGTTATGAATGATATTTGTAATTGACGGATGACTTGAAGGTATGGCAATCAAAATCATGCCTGTTGTTTTTGGTCGATGCTAGTTTATTGTTTTTCTAGTCAGTTTTCTTTAGATTGCTTCTGTGTATTATGTTTGCTATACGTACTTTAAAACTTTGCTCTCTCCCCCCCCCCCCCCCCCCCCTCTCTCTCTCTCTCCCCCTTCGTCCAATAGAAAATGGGTCAGATTTTGGGAGATAAAACCTATGGGACTTAAAAGGAACAATGAAGGCGAATAAAAAAATAAATTAAAAAGAGACAAGGAAAATAATAAAAAAAATAAGTAAATAAAATGAAGTAGAAGAATCCGGATTAAAACCGGAGCACTTGAATGCTTGATAAATAACAACGAGAAATGGCACCGAATCGAAATTCCCAAATATTTTCGATACAAAAACTATGCACATATTTATACAAAACACAACTATACTTCTTAAATTTACTCCTATATTTTAGGTAAGTACAAACAAAAGATTGAATATGACAACCCATCAAATAAAGACGCAGTCGTGATATATTATCACGATCACAATCAGATCACGCTAAGAATCGTGGCATATTATCACGATCACGATCATAATCAAATCACACTAAGACTCCCCCTCAAGTTAGCGTGTGTAGGTTGCGAACACCCAACTTGGAAAGTAACCGCATGTACTAATCTCGACCTAGTGGTTTGTTAAACACGTCGCCTAGTTGTGACTCTGTACCAATCTTCAATGGAGCAATGGGCCCGGCTCATATTTTTTCAAGAACAAGATGATAATCTATTTCAATGTGTTTCGTTTGCTCATGAACAACTGGGTTGGCAGCGATGTGGAGGGCAGCCTGGTTATCACAATGTAAAGAAACCGGGACTTGGAGAGAGGCATGCCAATGTCTTGTAAGAGGTATGATAACCAAGTAATTTCGCATGTAGTTACTGTCGTTGCACAATATTCTGCTTCGACAGAAGAGCCCGAGATCGTGCTTTGTTTCTTGGTTTTCCAAGAAATGGGGCTATCACCCAATAAAATACAATATCCAGTTGTTGAACGACGAGTCATGGGACAACTAGCCCAATCTGAGTCACAATAAGCTGTGAGTTAAAGTTCATTTTTAGTGGGGTAAAAGAGCCCTTGGCCTATAGAAGCCTTAAGATATCGTAGAAGACGGTATGCTGCATCCAAATGTGGTCGGCATGGTGCATGCATAAATTGACTCAGAATGTCGACACCGTGAGCAATGTCCGGCCTAGTAACATTCAAATAAATGAATCAACCAATCAAGCGCCAATAGAGAGACGGATTCTCCAATAGAGTGCCAGTATCAATGCTTAATTTTATATTTTGTTCTATGGGAGTATCACCTGGTCGGGCTCCACTAAAACCACAATCTTCTAGAATATTCAAGATATATTTTCGCTAGCATAAATAAATACTAGAGCGGGATCGAGCCACCTCAACGCCCAAAAAATATTTTAGAGGCTCGAGGTCCTTAATGTGGAACTTATTGTGCAACATAGTTTTCACCGAGTCAATCAAAGAAGCATTGGTACCAGTAATCAATAGATCATCAACATATAGTACCACAAAAATAGAGTCACTCCCATTGTGTAAGACAAAGAGAGAATGATCGGCCCGAGAATGTGTGAAACCGAAATCACATAAGGCAGTAGAAAACTTAGAATACCATTGGCGGGATGCTTATTTCAAGTCATATAGAGACTTGTGAAGTCGGCACACAAGATTCTCCCCCTTACGTCGAAAACCAAATGGAGGTTTCATATAGACTTCTTCATCCAAGTTTCCATGTAAGAAGGGGTTGTTAATGTCCATTTGTTCAAGAGGCCATCCCTTAGCTATAGAAACGGCTAAGAGTACGCAAACCGCAACCAATTTAGCAACAGGTGCAAATGTATCATGATAGTCTTCCCCTTCAACCTAGGTGTAGCCTTTAGCAACTAGACGAGCCTTATGTCGTTCAATACCGCCATCGGATTTTTGTTTAATTTTATAGACGCACTTGCAGCCTATGGCCTTCTTACCAGGTGGAAGTGGTACGAGAGACCACATATAATTCTGAGAAAGAGCTTTGATCTCGGCCTACATGGCGTCTCGCCATTCCCGATGCCGCATTGCCTCGGTGAAAGTGGATGGCTCGGTGGTAGTAGATAAAGAAGTAAGAAATGCCAAATGGGGTTGTTTAAAATGAGTATATTGAAGAAAATCAAACATGGGGTAAGAAATACATGGACCATTATTTTCGGCGGAACTTGGCGTTTGAGTAAGCGAACAACGGTAGTCCGGGAGGTAACGAGGAGGTTGACGTATCTGTTGGGGTCCGATGGATTGATTAGGCAATGGAGGTCGGGGTGTTTGTGGTGATGTTGGGATCGGGTGTTGTGGTAGTGTTGGGTTTATAGGTAAGGGTTGGGTTATTTTCGTCACATTGTGTGATAGGTAATGGTAATACAGGCAACTTTAACAAGGTAGGTTTGGGGAGCATCGAGTAAGGAAAAATTGTTTCTTGAAACACAACATCTCGACTTACATAAACCTCTTTGCTGAGGAGATAAAAAATGCGATACCTTTTTTTACCATTAGAATATCCCACAAAAACTCCCGGAGTAGCACGAGCATCAAATTTATTTTGAATGGATGTATTGCACCCAAAACATAAACAACCGAAGATCCGAAGATGAGTGAGATTCATGAATCGACCATGAGATTCATGAACCGACCATGCAAAACTTCATATGGAGTTTTCCCTTTCAAGACGATAGTAAGAAGTCTATTTATGATACAGGCGGCGGTGAGGACACATTCACCCCAAAACTCAATAGGAATGTTGGATTGGAAGCGTAAGGCACAAGCAATATTTAGAATGTGTCTATGCTTGCGCTTCGGCCACCCCATTTTGTTGAGGGGTGGACACGCAACTTGATTGATGAACAACACCCATGGAGTCTAGAAAAGAAATGGTAAGTTGAATGAAAAATTCTTTTCCATTGTCAGAGCGAATGCAATGAATTTGTTTACCGAACTGGATTTTTACCGTGGAGAAAAAATTAACGATAAAGTGATTTACGTCAACTTTAGAAGACATTAAATAAAGTCACGTATTATGGGAGTAATCATCAACCACAATAAAAAAAAAAAAAACGTGCCCCAATTAAAGAGGTGGTCCAATGTGGGCCCCAAACATCTAGATGAATCAATTCAAAACATGAAGTAGTAGAAATTTTACTGGAAGGAAATGGCAAGAGAGATTGTTTCCTAAGTGGGCACACAGTGCAAGGAAATGTATTAGAAAAAGAAATCTTATTGTCTAAAGCTTGCAGATGATGAAGAGACGATGAACCTGGATGTCCCAACCGCCAATGCCATAGATCAAAATGTCTGACTGGGGTGGTGGTGGATGTCAAAGAAGTAGGTTGGGTTATGAAAAGATAGTATAAACCAACGTACCACTTACCCATTGCTAAAGTTCTTATCGAGATTTGGTCTTGAAACAGGCAAGTATCAGAGGTAAATTTGACATTGAGAAAAGTAGCAGTAGTAAGTTTACTAATTGAAATAAGGTTAAACCGAAATTGGGGAATAAATAAAAAACATGATCAAGAGTAAGATTTGGTAGTAGAGGAATCCACCCAATTCGTTCAATAGGAACCATAGTCCCATCGGGAAGGGACACGGGATTGGAAGTTGTATTGTCATAAAATTCAGTAAATAAGGTTGTGTCACAAGAGATATGATCCGTTGCACCGAAGTCTAGGATCCAAGATGAAGTGGAATTTAAACAAATTGAAGTACTTGCTAAATTCACCAAAGGGTGAGAAGAAGGTGCGTTATTATCAGCCGGAAGTAAATGAAGGAATTGTTATGTTTGTGCAGCAGTAAGGGTCGGTGGGGAGGAGGAATCGGCGGTGGCAGCTGCGGTAACAATCGGAGAACTAGCGAGGCATGAACGTCGTCGGCGGCCGGAATCATTAGTGGGGCGCTTGTTATGGTCATTCCACCATTCCGGATATCTGTGCTTTTTAAAACACTTGCTTTCAATATGTCCATCCTTTTCTCGGTGAGTACAATGTAAAATGGGCTTGGAGGAACCCGTAAATGGATAAGTACAAGCATTATTAACATGAAACGCGGCCATGGTAGCAGGATCATGAATAACAATGCGATTATCCTAAACAACGCGCCGTCATTCCTCTTGTAAGAGTAAGGAATATGCTTTGTTGACGGTAGGGAGTGGATCCATAAGGAGGATTTGACTCCGAACCGCTGCATAAGATTCATTAAAGCCTTGGAGGAAATCAAATAATGAATCTGTTTCAAGAAATTGTAGCGGGTTTGACGTTGCACCACAACTACAAGTCGGTAAGTTTCGGTATGAGGACAGTTCATCTCGATAGAATTTAATCACAGTGTAATATACAAATATTGAAGCCGTACCTTGTTGATGTGTAGATAAAGCTCTTTGGATCTCAAAAATCCGAGGAGCTTTATGAGGAGAGAAACGCTCATGAAGATCATTCCATACATCATTTGCAGAGTCATGTTAGAGAATGTTATGCGAGATCGTTGGTATAGTAGAATGAATCGACCAAGATCTCATCATGCTATTGCAACGTACACATAACGGATAATCAGAAGCGGTTGAAGCGGGACGCAATAAAGACCCATCAACAAAACACATTTTATTTTTTGCTTCGAGGGCCATGAGCATGGCACGATGCCATGTCGGATAATTGTCTCCATCTAAAGGGGGAGAAACTAGAGGAGCATTCGGATGGTCACTCGAGTGAAGAAAATATCGAGAAGTTGCATCGATCGTACGAGGAACGGTGGAAGTATTTTGATCGGCCATGAAGAAGAAACTATACCGCGATCGATATTGGCTCTAATAGCATGAGAAATAACAACGAGACATGGCACGTAATCGAATTCCCAAATATTTTCAATACAAAAACTATGCATATATTTATACCCAATTCACAACTATACTTCCTAAATTTACTCCTATATTTTAAGTAAGTATAAAAAAAAATTGAATATGACAACCCATCAAATAAATAAAAAAAATTGAATATGACAACCCATCAAATAAATACGTAATCGTGATATATTATCACAATCACAATCAGATCACACTAAGAATCGTGGCTATTATCATGATCACGATCACAATCAAATTACGCTAAAAATGCTAATGAATTTTCTGGACATCACTTTACCTCGCACGATTACTTACTACTCTCGATCTTAAATAAGATGTCAACCGAATTTCCGTGGGACCTGTATGATGTGCGAATGTACTTATTACCTTTAGTTCTGACAAAGAAAAAGAGCTTATGACATCCCAAGATGTTTAACCAGTCAGATAATCGGTAAAGAAGTTGACCTTAATGTTGCCCATCATAAAAGATCTCCCTGTATATTGCCGTCTTTTATTTACTGCCTTCAGTCTTACACTAGTTTAAGAGGACAGTCGGCATTGACCTATTGCCAGTCTTAGCAAATACCGAGGATGTCCTTCGCAGGTGCGGTATCTAAACACTCACAAAAAAAAAAAACAAAAAAAAACAAATCGAAAACACCAAACTTTCCAAGTTCAACGCGGTTAAGCAACAGCGCTGTCTTTCTGAGAAGGTGAGTCCGGACACATCGTGGTCAACATTCACCTGCTCCAGTATCCTGCTTCCCCCCATTATTGTAAAACACCCTTCTTCTAGAAACGTAGAAAACCATTCTTATCGTTGCCCGCAGAAACACATCCTCTTTCGGTATTCAAGCACTTGATCAGAGCTATATAGCCTTGTCTCCACCTGAAGCACCATCCCCCACAAACCATCCCTTGGACTTCAGATCTGCACTCGTCCTCGGTCTCTTCTTCTTCCGAACCGAAGAACATGAATCACACCCGCAACCCCCCCAATCCCCTGTCTGAAAAAGAGACAAACCCCTTTTCCCAAGAACCACCATCAAACGAGATGGACACCAACCCATTTCACCAGGAACCACCATCAAACGAGATAGGTACCAACCCATTTCACCAAGAACCGCCATCCAGGGAGATGGACACCAACCCATTTCACCGAGAACCATCCTCGCTGAGAGGATCGCCTCCTCTCTATCCACCCGTACCTGCTTCCGCACCAACAGATGAAAGAAACCCTTTTCACCAAGAGCCGAAAGAACCGCAATCTCACCGCCCTTCCGCATCCCTTCCTCCCCCGGCAGAAGAAACAACACTCGCGGTTCGCCGCGAGCCATCGTCGGAAAGCATCCCAGAGAATGGATCTCCTCCTCCTCCTCCGCCGCCGCCATATGTTGCTTCATGTTCTTCTTCATCGCAACCTCCCTGTGCGGCGGAGAGTGCGGAGAAATGGGGGACTCATGTGATGGGGACACCGGCTGTTCCCACGATTCACCCTGACAACAAGAAGGCTGCCTTCTGGGGAGCCACCGAGGCTCAAGCTCAGTCCCATCATCACCCTTATCTCCAGTACAATCCGATTGAAAGATCATCAGGCTCAAGTGGTAGGCCTATGGAGAACATTCTGCATATGTTCAACTCATGGAGTCATAAGGCCGAGAACGTAGCCACCAACGTTTGGCAAAACCGTAAGCACTTTGAACACAAAGCTTTTTGCCTTAGTTATCTCTTTGCGCATTCTAAAAGTATCATTGCCCTCAGAGTGAAGCTCTTTGGCTGATTTTTGGATGAGCTAGGAAGCAAAGTCAAACAAGATGAGTAGTTCGTGGAGACACGATGGCATTTCGGATGCAAATTTCCATGTATTTATAAAAATTGCGACTAATCCAATATATATATTTCTTGTTAATGAGTATGCATTTTCAATTGAAGAGTTGAAAACTCCATGACCAAACTATAAAGCATATATATTTCAATGAAATTGCCTAGTTTCATTCAGCTCTCGGAATGTTTCCTTAGTCAATGCAATGAATTTTGCTTAGCTATATGATGCTGAAGGGTTTTAATTCTTGATTTGATCAGTGAAAACTGGCTCATCTGTGTCCGGAGCTGCATGGGCGAAGGTCAACTTGAGAGCCAAGGCCATCACAGGAGGGGGGTTTGAGTCTCTTTACAAGCAAACTTTCGCAACCTATCATAATGAGATGCTCAGGAAGACTTTCGCATGTTACTTGTCCACGACGACCGGACCAGTCGCCGGGACTCTCTATCTCTCTAACTTTCACGCTGCGTTCTGTAGCGATCGCCCCTTATCCTTCACGGCCCCGTCCGGTCAGGTCACTTGGAGCTACTACAAGGTAAAAGCATAGGCTGCAACATGCTAGATCCTAATGCTTGATCATACGGACTGATTCTGCTTGAAACATATATCGAAACGTTCTCCACAACCATGAGCTTATGAATCGTTCTGGCTTGCCAGGTGATGGTACCCCTAGGCCAAATTGGCGCAGTAAACCCCGTGGTGATGAGAGAGAATCAATCAGAGAAGTACCTTCAGATTGTTACATTCGACGGGCACGATTTCTGGTTCATGGGCTTTGTCAATTACGAGAAGGCGACTCGCCATCTGACAGAGAGCATCTCCACTTTCGCAGCACCCGGAGTTGCTGTACCACAGCTGCTACCGCCACCACCTCCGCCACCACATGCTGCATAAGATTCTCTCCCGGAATACTTCCTTTATATGATATTATGATTTTCTCCGGGTCTTGTTTATCATATTCCAGAGTGCCATTTTCTTCCCTAGTTTTCGCTTCTGGTCGAATTGTTCGTCAGAGTTTAATTCACTGTATTTTAGCCCTACGAATTCCATATACGGAGGCACTATGGATGCTTCTTCCCAATTCCCGATGCGGGATGGAATTTACAGAGAAATTTCTGGGCTGCATGATTTTTTTCAAAACTCAAGCAAGTAAACCTTCATATATTCAGTCCATCCTTTAGCTCTGAGAATCAAGTCTGCTTGTGGAGACTAGTCCATAAGTCGTTGATAATCCGAAAAGGAATACAAGAGACTTAATCATAAATGTTCGGGGATAGAGAGATGAAGGACTATGTTTTGAACATCGCTCTTACCTGTATGTGCAGGTTTAGTCTAATAGACTGCCACTCACATATCGCAGAACGATGTCCCGGCACGGATTCCACTCAAAATCACAAGTATCCGAGCAATCTTTTCGTATTGTGATTTACTCTTATCTACCACACGGTCGACACCAATATCCATAAAAGTAACCTACCGAAAACTTCTACTTCTAGGAAGAGAAATTTCAAAACCTGCACAAACTCAAGGTGAGCACCGTTTCCAGTGGGTAATGGTTAAGAGTAAAAAGTAATTTAAAAACAGTTTCTACACCTCTAGCCCCACATTGCAACTGCAAGTATCTAGTTACCCTTCAAACTTTAGTGGCAAGTTGGAAGCTTCGACACTGTAATAAACACTAGGTTTCCAAATTTGTAGAAACATTTATCCCATAACAAACGATCAGCACGTAAGGGTCTGTATGGTAACGTTCCAGAAATACGTATGGTAAAAAAGTATTCCCAAAGTGTTCCGGGAACACTTTTGAGAAACAGAAACACTTTTGGAGCGTAAACAAGAAACAAGAAAAATTTGTTTCTGTGTTCCCGCAACACGTTTCAGAAACACATTTGGAATATTTTTTAGAAATAATTGGGAACAATTTTGTTTTTGAACACACTTTTTTCTCTTTTGTTCTTGCATGATGTCGACACTTGATTTTTGATCATTTTATTTTAACAAATTAATTAAAAATATGAAAAAATTCATAAAATTACAAAATCAACCTTGGAAGCTTTGGCCTAGCCTTAGCAACCAATTTTAAAAAAAAAATTGTAATATTTGACATTTTGCAGATTTATTTAAATTATAAAAATAGCCGAAAATAAGGAAAAATAGTATTTGTGGTCAGAAAAATGTGCAAAAATAGTCCATATTCTTATTTTAATTCCCTTTTCATTTTGGTCTCTTAAATTTTAAAAAATTCAGTTTGGGACAACATGCCTCTTCATTGAACATAATCCTAAATTGACTAAAAAATTTCATTTTAATTCATTTTTTTAGAATCATGACATGAGATTTTGATACCTTGCATCTCATTTCAGTCCTCATGTTTGGAAAAATTGCACAATTGGACTAAAAGGATCTAAATGCACAAATATTTTTCATTTTAGTCCCCGATTTCACTCAAAGTGCAATTAATATTTTTCTAAGGTCCCCGTTTAAAGGTAATCATAATTTTAACTACTTGGGAACATTTACGTGTAACTCATAATTGTAATTTTTCCTATCTATAGAAAACATATTTGATTTTCTCCTTGTCTAATTCTAATTCGTCTTCTCTTTCAGTTTTTTTTTTTTTATAGTTGATCTCGTCTATATCATCATTTGATAAATCATGCATAAATTACTTATACATATATTGGTCCAATTTGATTTAGTAAATTGAACAAATGCTATTTAATTTGATTTAGTAAGTTAAAAAGATAAAGACATTTTAATTTTAATATATATAGTCCCCTTAATTAAATGAAAAAAATTAGGAACAATTTTTTTACAGTTACCAAATGCATTTCTTTTCTTCTTCTTTTTTGTTCCATAACGGAAATTTTATGCGATTACCAAACCTATTTCTGTTCCTTTTTTATTCCGGGAACGGATTTCTTTTTGCGATTACCAAACACGTTTTTGTTCCAAAAAATCGTTGTTGGGAGCAGAAACAGAAAAAATTGTCTCTGTTCTAAAAGTTGTTCCGAGAACAGAAACGTTACCATACGCAGGCTAAAGGTCCGTATGGTAACATTCCAGAAAAAGTATTTCTATTCCCAAAATGTTCTGGGAACACTTTAGGAACAGAAAGAACACTTTGGGAACAAAAATGCATATGGTAAAAATTATTGCAAAAGTGTTTCGAGAACACTTTTGAGAAACAAAAACACTTTTGGAGCAAAAATAAGAAACCAAAAAAACTTGTTTATGGGTTTTGGAATACTTTTTAGAAACAACTTGAGGGCGAACTTATGCAAGCCACCATCGCTCACCATCATCGGTGAGGAGTTGAAGCGGCCGCGGCCACCGGTTATAGATCCTTCATTTTGGTGAAAAAAGTGTTTTTTTTTTTTTTGTACTTGCCAAACGTATTTCTATTCCCGAAAATCGTAGCCCGGAACAGAAACACAAAAAAATATTTCTGTTCCAAATATGTTCCCAGGAACAGAAACGTTACCATATAAACCCTAAACGATCAGCACGGGAACAATCACAACAGCTCTTAGCCATAAATTGCAAACGGGGTAATCACGTGGCATGGAATCTATTCATGAAGATGGCAACCTATGATGTAGTGACAGAATCAAATGTCCAAGCCAACTTACACAGAAATGAGATACAGCAGCACGTAAACGCTCAATCCAAAATTGATAAGCCATTAGTACCGTAAAGGTGTAAACAAACACAAAATTAGCAGTGATCGCGCCATGCCTCTCAAAGGATAAATTGGTCCATCTATCACTTGCTAAAACTACCTCAACAGTAGAACTCTTCTTTCTAAAAGGGTAAACACAGACAGCATTCCTTTGAGCTGAAGATCTGGCCTTGCTTCAGACTATGTCACGAACAAAACTTTCAGCTTCACCGCCTCTTCTTGCTACCCTTGGCTGCACCGGATTTTGATGGGGTAGCGACCAAGTACACAAACAGAACCATAATACTGATCACAGAAATCAGAGATCCGTATTTGGCCAGCAGTCTCTGCGATAAGGGAACAAGACCAACAGAGTTCAATAAAAGGTAATGGTAATGTTGATTGCTCAAGACTATCCTAATCAAGTTCAATGTATAAAACAGCTGATATTCTCAACAGAAAGATCAAGAGCAAGGTACACAAGTCTTACCTTAGCCTGCAAAGTTCAGTTGTGGATAAGATAAATCCATGCAAAAGAAAAGGGGCAAAGTTAGAAAGAAGAAACTTCCACAAATCAATAATAACCATACTTAGAACTTAGTAGTAGAACTTAGTAGTCGGTCGTTAACTTACCCACTCAAATTTCTTCTCAGGAGGTCTCTCTGCAAGGATATCAAGAGGCAGTATAGGAGTAGAGTAGGCCACCTAAAAACAAGAAAGGATTTTCTATTAGATGGAGGAAAATAACACATCTGGCCAGAGTGAGAGAGAGGCAGCATCAGCACTATCGTGGCTTCCGACCTGTAGAGGAGCCTTCGTTGGGATCCGGAACTTAATGATTGCTGGTGCCCCAAAAAACATCCCTTTCTCTTTAGCCTCCAACTCAAAAGAATGAGAAATAAGACCACCACTGCACTCATTAATGCCAATTTATTAAGTTGCATAGGAGACAAGTAAACCAAATAGACATTTGCTGTATACGAAATGCGCATTGACTATGTAAGGAGAAAGTAGGCAGAATAGAAAAATAGCTGAAGGCAGAACTCACGCATCCAGTCTTTCCCATGACTGAGATGTGTTGCCATTGACCACATCAAATAGTTCTTGAGACCAGCTATCATCAGAAAGACTTACATCATATGCGATCCTGTGCAGACAAAAATCATAATGAATCTCCATGGATGACGAAAATTGCTAGTCAACTGAATGTACAGACAACGACCAGCGAGAATAAGCACAACGATCAAACATATTCCACAGGAAAAACAGAGCAATTTATATTTCATCTGATCGATAGATCACCTGCAATGCCCTCTCAGCCAACTTAAAATTTAGAAACGTGTACTGATATGATGACCAACTTTATTTATTAGCATGACCGACTTTTATCGATGTTTAGAAAGTTAATATGCCAAGAGAGGTCATGAATTTACTTACAACAAACTGGTATCTTCCGTTCTAGATTTTGGAAAAGTGATGTTCCCAGACTTTGCTGATTCACTGGGAACCCATGTAGACAATGGACATAGCATGCACATGTAAGGTATATACTATACTGAGCCTTATATCTCAGAGTTTTGTTTCCTGACAGTTCCAAATGCTCCTCACTCCATCAGCCACCCATGTAACTAATTAGCAATATAATGAACGGCATTTTCAAATGGCTTCATTTCAATGACATTTCCAACACAATTCTCTTGACTTTGTGAAGACACAAGTCCCATTTACCTAAATTTTCAACAAATGAAAGTAAGAGAAATTAAAATAAGAGAGAAATCTTTAAATCACCTGAACATGAAAAGGATCTTCAAAAATATTTTGCCACATATTTCCACATCGTGCTTCAGCTTTAAGGCACGAATATCAGAATCGCTTTAGATAGATCACATGCACAATTTTATAGAATTTCCTATACCCCTACAACAGTGAGCCTAATCACTGACACACATTTTGGCTATCCTCAACGCAAATCTAATCGACCAAGAGCTCAAGTGTAGAGCAACAAGAAGACACTACAATCCTGATCAACCACGAGAGTTCAATTAATAGAGCAATATCAAATTGGAAACTACCAGTTCGCCAATTGCATGTCCTATTTCTGTCTAGAATTTCACTGACAGCTTGATATATAGTTAAATTAACACATGCAAAAGATTAGGCTCCTAACTCCTCTAGCTTCAAGGACCGAAAGAGGAAAAAAAGAAAAAGGGTAAACCGAAACAATTCATGCCAGAGAAGATAGGTATTTCAAATCAAATGGAAAACAGAATCACAAAAGATCTACCACCATCACGAAGCACAAGCCGAAAAAAGCATCAAATCTAGATCAGTCGAGTGCATCACCAACGGATTTAATTCGAGAGACGGAACATACAAGGATCCTTGATTGTAGATGTCGACGGAGACGAGGACCCGCTCGGCGCCAGACTTGAGCCTCTTGAGAGAGGCCTTCTTGTGAGCGACGATGAACGGGACGTCGGAGGCGGCGAGGCACGGCGACGCCAGCAGGAGGAGAGCCAGGACGGCGAAGACCGCCGAGCGTGGGATCGGATTCGCCATCTCCGTCGCGCGTGTCGGGGGCGAAGGGCCGCGGAGGAACGAGGGGGCCTCTAGGTCTCGAGAGGTTCTTGTGCTGAATTGGTCAACGACGAGCCGGTGAAATGAAGACGCCGAGGCGATACAAAAATGCTGGATCTGCTTTTCTCTCTCTCTCTTCTCCTTCAAAAGATGAAATGGGCTTTACTTGATTTGGGTTTCTTGGCCCTTTTCGGGTCATTCTATTCCACGGTTAGGTATATCCATTTTATAAAAATTAAAATTAAAAATTAAAAAAAAAGCTAGGAAAACAATTTTCAAGGGAGATTTTGGTAATGATGTGGGAAAAAAAAAAAAGGAAAGTCGCGACTACCAAAAGATATATAAATTATCCTAATGCATATATGAAGACATATAAATCCGACCAAGACGACGATTGTGTTTTACCCCATTCGAGACATATCGAGGCGATCTTTCGGGCCAATCACTCTATAAGAAGATGATTATATGTCACGACAACTTAGAGACGTTTGTTTTAAATTTTAACAATTTTATCAATGATGACATGTGGTATATCCATACATAAGACGTCTTCTCGAATGCTGCGTGAACTATGATTGAGATTGCACGAAACAAACAGTTGATTTCTTATTCCCCGTTCATTCACACCGAATAATATGGTGGGAAACTATTTAGTTTTCATCAAAATGTCGTACATTTGCAAGCAGTTCTTTTCATTACAATTAAGATATGTTTGTTTTGTGAAAAATGAATGATTTAAATTTTTTTTTTCCTAAAATCAATAGAGTATATAGCTTACTAAAATGAACAAACGAAAAATATTTTCATCGTTTACAAAAATATAAAAACATAAATTATTACAGACAATAAAAATACTTTTTACTAATTTATTATTTGAAGCTATATAAGCGATTATTGTAGCAAAATATTCTTCATATTAGTCATTTTCCG